>NC_134491.1:26582287-26744152 GCF_040206685.1 Ascaphus truei
CTCAGTTTTGTTGCCTGAGAATAGTTTATACAACTGATTTTTATGAATTATTTTAATGAGCATGGTGATATGTAACTATATGTATAAGATATATTGATGTACACGCATTAAATAACCCTATACTTCAGGCTGCATCACAGATTATAAGACTACTGCAGATCACATGTTATGTAAACAAAATTGTCCATAATAATATTATTAATGTATTTAAAATATGTTTCTATACACTGTCGCGTTACTTAGATTTCACTTTACATTATTACATACATAATGTAAATATTATAATAATTATTATAATTTTTATTATCATCATATATTATCTAAATATTATTTTGACATTGTTACTAATATATTTTAAGTGATATATGTATTTAAATATATTATTAGCTTTATTTGTAAGCCATATTATAAAGTCACTCATTTTACTCACTTCTACTAATTTCTGGTATATAAAAAACGGAGTGTATTTTAAAACTTGAATGAGTGTGTAAGTTTACAAATCTGTTTTTAAATGCTTAGTACTTTTAAATACAAAGTATTTATGTGTGTAAATATATATACACTCAGAAATACTTTGTATTTATATATATATACACACACATACATAATGATATATATTATTTATCTTCTTTCAACTTACAAATATATATCTACACACATACATTTATATGTAATATTTTATCTATCTATCTATCTATCTATCTATCTATCTATCTATCTATCTATCTATCTATCTATCTATCTATCTATCTATCTATCTATCTATCTATCTATCTAACCATTATCTTATTTGAATTGGAAACAATATTTATATATATATATATATATATATATATATATATATATATATACTGTATATACACACACATACACATGTACAGGCAGTCCTCGTTTTACAACGAATGGCTTATCCAACACTGTGCAATGCATACCTATGTTCATTTTTACAATGCCAAAACGGCTATCCAAAGCTCTTACGACGCTTTGCAAAGTTGTTTATGTGTATTTAATATATCTATTATACTATATTATACTATATAATATATTATATTTTTATATTATATATTATGTTATATTATATACTAGCTGAGAGACCCGGCGTTGCCCGGGATGTAATGTTCCCGTTCCTCTCTCTCCTCCCCCCTCTCTCTGTTTGTCCCCCATTCACATCAATCCAGTCCCCCCCCTCCCTCCCTCCAGTGGACAGGAGGGGGGGGGGCAGTGGACAGGAGGGGGGGGGGCAGTGGACAGGAGGGGGGGGGGCAGTGGACAGGAGGGGGGGGGCAGTGGACAGGAGGGGGGGGCAGTGGACAGGAGGGGGGGGGCAGTGGACAGGAGGGGGGGGGGCAGTGGACAGGAGGGAGGGGGCAGTGGACAGGAGGGGGGGGGGCAGTGGACAGGAGGGGGGGGGGCAGTGGACAGGAGGGGGGGGCAGTGGACAGGAGGGGGGGCAGTGGACAGGAGGGGGGGGGGCAGTGGACAGGAGGGGGGGGGGCAGTGGACAGGAGGGGGGGGGGCAGTGGACAGGAGGGGGGGGCAGTGGACAGGAGGGGGGGCAGTGGACAGGAGGGGGGGCAGTGGACAGGAGGGGGGGGCAGTGGACAGGAGGGGGGGGCAGTGGACAGGAGGGGGGGGCAGTGGACAGGAGGGGGGGGGGCAGTGGACAGGAGGGGGGACAGGAGGGGGGACGCAGTGGACAGGAGGGGGGACGCAGTGGACAGGAGGGGGGGGCAGTGGACAGGAGGGGGGGGCAGTGGACAGGAGGGGGGGGCAGTGGATAGGAGGGGGGGGCAGTGGACAGTGACACACACACACACACACACACACACACACACACACACACACACACACACACACACACACACACACACACACACACACACACACACACACACACACACACACACGTCTCAGTTGATGCGCCCTTTCTCAGTTCCGTTTGGCGCCGGAGGTGGGGAGCGACACCTACCTGTACTTCCGGCCGCCGCCACCGTCTGACTCGGCGCCGCGAGGGAGGAAGGGGGTCCGCCATCTTACGCGCCGCGTGGCAGCTGCGGGAAGCGAGGTGATTTGGAGCGGGGAGGCGGGAAGCGAGGTGATTTGGAGCGGGGAGGGGTGATTTGGAGCGGGGAGGGGTGATTTGGAGCGGGGAGAGGTGATTTGGAGCGGGGAGAGGTGATTTGGAGCGGGGAGAGGTGATTTGGAGCGGGGAGAGGTGATTTGGAGCGGGGAGAGGTGATTTGGAGCGGGGAGAGGTGATTTGGAGCGGGGAGAGGTGATTTGGAGCGGGGAGAGGTGATGCCGCTGGGGAGGGGGAAGAGGTGATGCCGCTGGGGAGGGGGAAGAGGTGATGCCGCTGGGGAGGGGGAAGAGGTGATGCCGCTGGGGAGGGGGAAGAGGTGATGCCGCTGGGGAGGGGGGAGAGGTGATGCCGCTGGGGAGGGGGAAGAGGTGATGCCGCTGGGGAGGGGGAAGAGGTGATGCCGCTGGGGAGGGGGAAGAGGTGATGCCGCTGGGGAGGGGGAAGAGGTGATGCCGCTGGGGAGGGGGAAGAGGTGATGCCGCTGGGGAGGGGGAAAAGGTGATTTGGAGAGGGGAGAGAGGTGTGTGTGTGTGTGTGTGTGTGTGTGTGTGTGTGTGTGTGTGTGTGTGTGTGTGTGTGTGTGTGTGTGTGTGTGTGTGTGTGTGTGTGTGTGTGTGTGTGTGTTTTATTTTTTTGGACCTTTGGCCCGTCACTCCGCCTCAGGCCAATGAGAGGTGTGGGGGGCGGGCCAAGGGGGTGGTGTGAGTGTGTGAGGCCAATGAGAGGTGTGCGGGGGCGGGCGGGCCAAGGGACCAATGAGATTGCCGCTAGGGACACCGGACATCCAGCAGGCAGGCATGCATGCAGGCAGGCAGGCAGGCAAACAAACATACAGTGCTTTCACTAATATAGTATAAGATATAATACAGTATATACACTATATAATTTGTGTGTGTGCTGCATATCTTATTGTCTGCGTAAAATATTTTGTGTATTTTAGCATTAAAAATGCCTTCAGGAACGGAACCTTTCATTTAAACAGTGTTCCTATGGGAAAATGTGTTTCGCTTTACAACGTTTCGCTATCCAACGCCATTTTGAGTAACGCATTGTGTCGGATAACCGAGGACTGCCTGTATATATATATATATGATATAACGCTTTTTTTAACTGATATATATATGGATTATATTTATCTCTCTGTTTTTATAGAATAGTGTATATACATATATATATATACACACACAAACATACACACATAAACGTATATATCTTATTATGTATAGTATTATTATGTGTAATACTTAATCTCGTCTTCTTTTTAATTGATTATCTATACACAGTATACATACATACAGCAGTCTTGTGGTTAGCTGGGATTTTGCCTGAAATGAGCTATAGTTCTTTGTTTCACACAAGTTGCGGTTTGCAAAGCGATTTCTTAGTAAGATGTTTGTTTGCTAGGTATATATATTTAGAACTATAATCAAGTATTATTCCCCTCCCCCCCCCTCTCTGCACAAACACAAGAACCGCACATATGCTGTTCTCTATACACAAACAGAGAGATGTATTTATGTTGACAAGCTATATACAGATATAGGGAGAAGAGCTGACAATCTATATACAGAAACAGGGAGAAGAGTTGACAATCTATATACAGAAAAAGGTAGAGGAGCTGACAGTTTATATACAGACACAGGGCGAAGAGCTGACAGTCTATATACAGGGGCAGGGCGAAGAGCTGACAGTCTATATACAGGGGCAGAGCGAAGAGCTCACAGTCTATATACAGGGGAGGGCGAAGAGCTCACAGTCTATATACAGGGGCAGGGCGAAGAGCTGACAGTCTATATACAGACACAAAGAGAAGAGCTGACAGTCTATATACAGACACAGGGAGAAGAGCTGACAGTCTATATACAGACACAGGGAGAAGAGCTGACAGTCTATATACAGATACAGGGAGAGGAGCTGACAGTCTATATACAGACGATGGGAGAAGAGCTGACAGTCTATATACTGAGGCTGGGAGAAGAGCTGACAATCTATATACAGATACACGGAGAAGAGCTGACAGTCTATATACAGATACAGGGAGAGGAGCTGACAGTCTATATACAGACGATGGGAGAAGAGCTGACAGTCTATATACAGACACAGGGAGAAGAGCTGACAGTCTATATACAGACACAGGGAGAAGAGCTGACAGTCTATATACAGACGCTGGGAGAAGAGCTGACAGTCTATATACAGATGCTGGGAGAAGAGCTGACAGTCTATATACAGATACAAGGAGAGGAGCTGACAGTCTATATACAGACACAGGGAGAAGTTTATGGGTTAATGCGTCAGTCCAAGTGGGGACCAAAGCTTAAAATGAGTATCTTCAGTTAATAAATGAAATAGTAGTGATGCTGTGATTCACGTTAGGTATGATGAGGACAGGTGTGAGGGGGTTAGTAATGTGCTCCCTGCGCTGGGATTGGTGTGACGGGGTATACAGGAGAGGGTTGTATACAACCACAGGAAGGCAGAGAGAAAAACATGTTTTTCGAGGGAGGGATATATAAGCCCTCACTGCACATACACAGCGCATGGCTCTGCTATTCTATCCCCCTCACTGCATACACACATAGCGCACAGAACTACTATATCTGACCCCTCACTGCACACACACGTAGCGCACAGAACTACTATATCTGACCCCTCACTGCACATACACAGCGCATGGCTCTGCTATTCTATCCCCCTCACTGCATACACACATAGCGCACAGAACTACTATATCTGACCCCTCACTGCATACACACGTAGCGCACAGAACTACTATATCTGACCCCTCACTGCACATACACAGCGCATGGCTCTGCTATTCTATCCCCCTCACTGCATACACACATAGAGCACAGAACTACTATATCTGACCCCTCACTGCACACACACAGCGCGTGGCTGACTCCTGGTTGCACACACAGCACACCAATCTAATATTTTGGTACCCGTCACTGCACATACAGTATACAGTACTGGTACTGCTCCTCCATCCTGTACGGTAGTCCTCTCTGCTATTCCTGCACTGACCCCACACACTGCTGTCACTGCACATCCATCTTGCACTGTCTACTATTCCTGCAACAATGACCATGGAATCCTTGACCTCTGGCTACTACGCCTACGACTACTACAACCTTGATTATGACTACGCCAACGAGACGCGGGACACCTGCCCACCGCAGGACCTGTCCTACGCACGCTGGCTCCTCCCCACCCTTTACTCTGCCTTCTTTCTGCTTGGTTCTCTCGGCAACACCATGGTGATCGCCATCTTGTCCGGACGGCGCTCGCGGCTGGCAGACACCTTCATCCTCCATCTCGCAGCCTCCGACCTGCTCTTTGTTCTGACGCTACCCCTCTGGGCCTCCTCCCTGGCTCTGGGCGGACGTTGGCCATTTGGGGTCCACCTCTGCCGTGCTAGTGGCTTCACTATTGCTGTTACCCGCTGCGCCAGCTCCTTGCTCATGGCCGGCATGAGTGTAGACCGATACCTTGCCGTGGTCAGGGGACAGAAGTCACAACCCCTCCGCACCCGGACCTGCTCATTTGGCTCCTGCTGCGCAGTCTGGGTGGTATCCCTCCTCTCTGGCATACCATCCTTTGCCTTCCGGCACCTCGATGATGACAGCGGGGCTTGCGTGGAGCATGAGGGATCATCTCTCCAAGTAGGCCTCAAGATGGCCACCATCCTGCTCACCTTCATCCTGCCCTTGTCTGTGGTGTTGTTCTGCTACTGCTCTGTGACCAGGCGGCTGAGGAGTCATTTTGGAGGCCAACAGGGAGCCCACGTGGGCATGACAAGGCCCCAGCGAGGACACAGCTGGCTGCGTATCGTCTTCTGTGTGGTTGCAGCGTATTCTCTCTCCTGGCTCCCTTACAATGCGCTCAGTGCTGTTGCCGCTGTGTCCCAGCTCGGGCCCGGCCTCCCCTGCCCAACAAGGGTGGCGATACGCCAGGCACTGAGTGCTGCTGCAGCTCTGGCCTTCGCCAACAGCTGCGCCAATCCCCTCATCTACGCCCTGCTAGATTCCGGCTTCCGACGGAGGGCACAGCTGACGCTGATGCGGTTGCCCTCCTCCTGCCACGTGGCTCTGCTCTTCCGCCTCTGTGATTGGAGCCCACGTGCTGCCTCCAGCAGTGCAAAAAGTGGCAGCACCTTCACTGGCAGTGGCTGAGGGTGCGGGAAGGCAGCCATTTTGAACACCAGGTGCATAGAGGGCGAGCCAGGATTGGCACGATCCAGAATCCTTTGCAGCCCCCCCCTGTTTTGGACTACAAGGACTAGAGTGCATTGCCAGCATTAATGTTTAACCTTAAAATTAACCCCTTTCATGCACGTCTCTATTTTGTTACTCTAGATAGAACAAAATATATGTATTATATGCAGAGCAGTGTCTATGTGTGTTATATGCAGATAAATGTGCATCTGTATTATATGCAGAGCAGTGTGCATCTGTATTGTAAATGCAGAGCAATGTATATTTGTATTGTACGCAGAGCAGTGTGTATCTGTAATATACACTGACATGTATTGCTCTCTCTATATATAATTCTGAATATATTTAGATCTGATATCAGAAACACTGATCTGTAAATATGCAGAGAAAGATACATCACTTTAATATGTAGAGTAGAGCAGTGTTTATCTGAATATATAGACAGAGCGAGAGCGAGAGAGAGAGCGAGAGCGTGAGCGAGAGATGCAGAGTAAAACAATACATTGCTAATATGCAGAGCAATATACATAGGGCTTATGTATAATATGCAGTGCAGTGTTTATCTGTATTATATGCAGAGTGGTATACTGTATACATGCAGAGCAAAATCTCTCAAGCATTAAACTGAAACCAAAATACAAATAATCTTACCTGGAATGGTTGTATTCTTTTTCCGGAGTCATAAATAAGTGTGTGGGGAGCACAGGTTTCAGTGTTAGTGGAGAGGAGGGTGCAGGGTGCAGTGTTAGCAGAAAGGAAAGGTGAGTGCAGGATGCAGTGTTAGCAGAGATAGAGGAGAGCACAAGACGTAGTGTTAGCAGAGGATGAAGGGAGCGTAGGGTGCAGTGTTCGCAGAGAGGAGAGCACAGAGTGCAGTGTTAGTAGAGATAGAGAGCACAGGATGCAGTGTTAGCAGAAATAGGGAGCGCAGGATGTAATGCTAGCAGAGAAAGGGAAGCGCAGGGTGTAGTGTTAACAGAGAGGGGGAGCGCAGGACACAGTGTTAGCAGAGAGAGGGGGAGCGCAGGGTGCAGTGTTAGCAGAGAGAGAGGGGAGCGCAGGGTGCAATGTTAGCAGAGAGAGGGGGAGCGCAGGATGCAGTGTAGCAGACAGAGGGGGAGCACAGGGTGCAGTGTTAGCAGATAAAGAGGTGAGCACAGGATGCAGTGTTCGGAGAGAGCGAAGCACAGGATACAGTGTTATCAGAGGTGAAGGAGAGTGCAGGATGCAGTGTTAGGAGAGAAAGGAGCGCAGGTTTATGTGTTAGAAGTGGGAGAAGGGAGCGCAAGACAGTGTTAGCAGAGAGGGGAGCTCAGGGTGCAGTGTTAGCAGAGAGGGGTGCTCAGGGTGCAGTGTTAGCAGAGAGGGGAGCTCAGGGTGCAGTGTTAGCAGATAGAAGGGAGAGCAGAATTTAGTGTTAGCAGAGTAAGAAGGGAGCACAGGATGCAGTGTTAGCAGAGATAGAGGAGAGCGCAGGATACAGTGTTAGCAGAAATAGAGGGGAGCACAGGATGCAGAGTTAGCAGAAATAGAGGAGAGCGCAGGATGCAGTGTTAGCAGAAATAGAGGGGAGCACAGGATGCAGTGTTAGCAGAAATAGAGGGGAGCACAGGGTGCAGTGTTAGCAGAAATAGAGGGGAGCACAGGGTGCAGTGTTAGCAGAAATAGAGGGGAGCACAGGGTGCAGTGTTAGCAGAAATAGAGGGAAGCACAGGGTGCAGTGTTAGCAGAAATAGAGGGAAGCACAGGGTGCAGTGTTAGCAGAAATAGAGGGAAGCACAGGATGCAGTGTTAGCAGAAATAGAAGGGAGCACAGGATGCAGTGTTAGCAGAAATAGAGGGAAGCACAGGGTGCAGTGTTAGCAGAAATAGAGGGAAGCACAGGATGCAGTGTTAGCAGAAATTGAAGGGAGCACAGGATGCAGTGTTAGCAGAAATAGAGGGGAGCACAGGATGCAGTGTTAGCAGAAATAGAGGAGAGCGCAGGATGTAGTGTTAGGAGAGGAAGGAGCGCAGGATACAGTGTTAGCAGTGGGAGAGGGGAGCGCAAGATAGTGTTAGCAGAGAGGTGAGTTCAAGGTGCGGAGTTAGCAGATAGATGGGGGAGCAGAATTTAGTGTTAGCAGAGATACAGGAGCGTGCAGGATGTAGTGTTATGAGAGAGAGAAGTGTAGGATACAGTATTAGCAGAGGCAGAGTGGAGCGCAGGGTTCAGTGTTTGCAGAAGGAGAGGGCGTGGAGGGTGCAATGTTAGCAGAGAGGGGAGCAGAGTGTGTAGTGTTAGCAGAAAGAGAGAGGAGAGCAGGGTGCAGTGTTAGCAAATGGAGAAGGGGCACAGGATGCAGTGTTAGTAGAGGAAGAGAGGAGCGCAGGTACAAGTGTTAGAAGGAGGGGGAAGCACAGGGTGCAGTGTTAACAGTGGTAGAGGTTAGAACAGGATATAGTGTGAGCAGAGGCAGAGTGGAGCGCAGGGTACAGTGTTTGCAGACGGAGAGGGCGTGGAGGGTGCAATGTTAGCAGAGAGGGGAGCAGAGTGTGTAGTGTTAGCAGAAAGAGAGAGGAGAGCAGGGTGCAGTGTTAGCAAATGGAGAAGGGGGCACAGGATGCAGTGTTAGTAGAGGAAGAGAGGAGCGCAGGTACAAGTGTTAGAAGGAGGGGGAAGCACAGGGTGCAGTGTTACCAGTGGTAGAGGGGAGAATAGGATGCAGTGTTAGTTGAGGGATAGGGTAGCTCAAGGGTGTAGTGTTAGCAGAGGGAGAGAGAAACTCAAGATGTAGTGTTAGCGTGTAGAGAGGGGAGCGCAGGATGCAGTGTTAGCAGAACAAGTGGTGCAGGATGCTGTATAAACACCGTCATTCAGTTTGAGACGGGAGAGCAATGTGTTAGGGACTTGCCGATACCCCACAGTACAGCCCTGCATGTCCTCTCTGTCACTGTCCCCTCTCGCTGCGCTGATTTCCAGTGCGAGAAATCTCAGCCACCGCTGCAGATAAACCTTCCCCGTGTCAGGTCTGTGAGAACGTGACCTCTGTGTCACCTTGATGATTCATTTGCCACCGCCAGCATCACCCATTTAAAGTTCCCGTCCTGACTCATTTCTCGCTTTGCCACCTGGACCTCCGGGTTAAATGTCTGAAATCCTTTATTTCTCACGCTCAGGCTGGCCCTGGCTTACATACCCAGAGTACTACTAACACTCTTTATATATGTAGCCAGGTCCCCTCAGGCTCCCCGGTTCATTGTCTCCCTCTCCTTTACTTCTGCCAGGGTGGGGGCTACTGCAGGGGCGAGTGTGTCGCCGGGGTCTCCCGGCGACGTCAGAGGCAAGGCGCCACCATCTTTACTGTGTCCGCGCATGCGCAGAAAAGACACGGCGGCCATTTGCGGTTGGCGATAGGCACGCGCAGACGCGATGCAGCGGCCATTACAGTGAAGGAGAAGTGGCAGCAGAGGCGCTCCGTAGCGGAGGGCCAGCCCCAGTTCGCGCATGTGCAGTTAGGGCGATGCGGCGGCCATTACATGAGTGTGCAGGTACCAGGAGACTCGCGCATGCGCAGTGCAGATCGCGCACGCGGCCCCAATGCAAAAGAGGTCTGCAAGGGACTACCAGTCCCAGGATGCTTAGGGGCATACAGGTCACCTGACGCCAGGGAGCCAATAGGGCTACAGGATTCCCTGAGGGGGAAGGATATGATTAGCGCGCTCAAACAGAGGAAGTTAGTTGGAGCTGGGAAACAGACAGGGGAGGGTGGGTATGTGCAGGGAGCAAGTGGCTCCTGCACTAGGCCAGACATCCCCCTTAGGCCCCAGCTAGGCCCCAACTCACCTCAGCTTGTGGTTGCTGCAGGTGCTCCCCTTAGGATAGGGACAGGGTCCTGTAGAACCTAGACAAGTGAGGGTCCAGCCAGGAAGCGTGGATATCCTGGCCTTGTGTTGAAGGTGAATTATCCTCTGCCGTAGCAGAGGTAGAGACTGTCCAAAGGTGGATCACTCCATGCGGGAGCCACCCACCGTTGAGAAAGAGGCGGAGGTGCCTTCGATTATCTCCTAGAGCAAGGGATTCCAAGCAAGCATCTGCGCATCCGGGTGTGGACATACCCGACAGGAACCACCATCTCTACACGTGCACCAACCAGTATACCTTATCTAGTACGGCGCTGATCACGCCTAAGGTTGGGGTTGTGGATCTCTTGTGTGACTCTTGGGACTTGGGGTACACAGCGTTGGGTGGGATACAAAGTTCTGCGAGGTGACCGGGTAGTTGTGCCATTAGTGTTACAGAGTGACACCGTTGATGATATGTAATTGTTCTGTTGTTCAGCATATACAGTAAACTGTTTTATATATATATACTCCGGTGTATTGGTTACTGTATGTGGGTCCTGTGTCAGGGGTCATTCTACCCTTAGAATCCTACACAGGTGGAGGTGCTGTACATTGTGAGTATCGATCCAGAGGATACACCCCAGGCTCTCACTGGCAGAGGTTCAGGCCTCCTGTGAACCTGACAGGTAAAGCACCACACATAGTAATACATATAGACTCCCATCACATGCACTCTATCTGCGATTGGGGGGGGTTGACAGTGTTACATTTGGAGGTGCTGCTGAGATCAGACCTGGGGTGCCCAATAGCTGTAGAATACCCAAAAGTGCCAGAAATATGTTACTACCCTCAATCCACGAGGTCCATACTTGGGCCTGCCAAGATAAGGTACTGCCTAGTCACGTGGTGGTAGTAGGTAGTTCTCACTCATGTGGGCATGATTGAAATTTGTGAGGCCACAGGAACCAGGAAGCGGACCTCTGCCTGGGGTGAATGCAGCAGGTCTCAGGAACAAGGTAAGGCTGGCACTGGAGGTCCAGCGCTTCAGCGCAGGAACCAGATAGCAGACCTCTGCCTGGGGTTAATGCAGCAGGTCTCAGGAACAGGGTAAGGCTGGTACTGGAGAGCCAGCGCTTCAGCACGGGAACCAGGAAGCGGACCTCTGCCTGGGGTGAATGCAGCAGGTCTGAGGAACAAGGCAAGACTAGCACTGGGGATTCAGTGCTTCAGTACAGGAACCAAATAGCAGACGCCTGCCTGGGGTGAATGCAGCAGGTCTCAGGAACAAGGCAAGGCTAAGGCAATGTAGCGTGTGGCAAACACAGTTACATCCAAGTGAATCTTGGGTTATGCTCAGCAATGAGGAAAATGGAAAGCCCAGTATAAGAAGGGCAGATAACCAATCCCAAGACAGGGGTGTGTGGGAATTCCAATTGATTCCTAATGTCACGTGACGCGGGATATTTCAATGCATAGGAGATACCGACACCCTATAACGGGGCCTGTATCTCGGGAAGCAGGGGGTCCCCGAGGCTGAAATCAATGCAGTTCAGCTCAGGAGACCCCCTTCTCCCGCACACTATTAATAAAAATTACATTAAAGCAGCTTCATTACCTTAGTGGATAACCGCTAAGGCAATGGAGGGGTTAAGGCACAATATCTGCTTTATAGAGGGCAGAGGGGGTGAGTGAAGTGGGTACTTTTCCCTTCATTCACCCCCTCTGTCCCCATGTCTGGTCACTCTTTGATAAAGCACCCTTCGGGTGAGAAACGTGTCAGAGGACCTTTTTTGCCATTTCTTGCTAATATGCGCATTTAATAAATTATCTTAGTTTTGGACACAAGCCCCCAGCCCTACTTTTTTGCTGTGATCAGTTCCTACTCTATTCCTCCTCTCATCTACTTCCGTACTGAAGCACGCCACGCCATTCCGAGACCATAGAGACGTCATTACCGTGAGTGTACATTCTCCGACAGCCAGTGTATCATCTTACGGCTCCAGCCGCCTACACCGCCGGGTTGATGTCCGTGTACCATACGGGGTGAGTGTAGTTTCCATCTTCACTAACCCCCGGTCACACGGTTTAAGATTCCCCATTTCGGTTTGTAACGGGGCTACATTGTGAGCAGGACTTTTTATTGTTACATATATATACACATATGGTGCAGTGTCGGTTACTGTTTCATGGCTTACATTGTCTCGGACTTGCTGTTGATATTATGACTCTGTGTTGATATACCTAGTAGCACCAGTGTAGGTGAAGATCCTTACTTCTCCTAGTCCTACTATAAACATTACAATATGTTAGAATCACCAATACACAACCCACCCCTTTGCCCCACATGAAACCATAATTTTTTTTTTTAAAACAGGATTCATACCAGAGGCCTGCGGTGGTCCCCGGGTGGTGCCCATGGGTATCCGGGGGCCCTAACGGGGTCCTTGGGAGGTCCCCATGGGTGCTGCAGATCCCCAGGTCATCCCCATGGGTGTCTGGGGGCCCCACAAGGGTCCCCGGGTGGTTCCCGTGGGTGTCCGGGGGTCCTCGGGTGGTCCCTGTGGGTCCCCGCTAGCCTGCAGTACCAATCCTGTTGTAAAAAAAATAAATGTGGCATACAATTCCATTAATACACCTCCGCCCCACCAAACACATACAGTAATGTGCAAAATAACTATTATCCAGATATGGATGATAGCTCATTTACCCATTATTAAAACAAACATTATTAACCAGTCAGCAATAATAATGTAAATAAAAACCTTTCCACTTACCCCTGACCTTCTGAAGGGTGTCCTCGTCAGCATACTGCAGGGCCATGTCCTCCGTTGCCAGAAATAATACATGAAATAAAATAATCTAATGGGGAGGTGTATATATTGAAGCGGTTAGCAGCTAAGTTAATGAAGTTAACTGTAAATGCATTTTTATTTCATGGGATTGATGCCGGGGGTCTTCGGTGCTGATATTAATAGATATCAGCTCCAGAGACTCCCGGCATGAATACGATGCAAGAAAAATTTATTTATTTTTCTAAGTTTAGTCTCGCTGCTTATCGGCAACTTCTCACCACCTTCTTGCCAACTTTTCCTAGCGACGCGATTTGGAGAGGAAATATAATAATAATAATAATAATAATAGCATGTTTTTGTATAGCGCTTCTAGTTATACGTAGCGCTTTACAGAGACATTTTGCAGGCACAGGTCCCTGCCCCGTGGAGCTTACAATATATGTTTTTGGTGCCTGAGGCACAATAAGATAAAGTGACTTGCCCAAGGTCACAAGGAGCCAACATCGGGAATTGAACCAGGCTCCCCTGCTTCAAACTCTCAGTGCCAGTCTGTGTCTCTACTCACTGAGCCACTCCCTCTCCCATATCGCAATTCTAGAGCGGCGATTTGCCTCGATAAGCTAATCGGGGCTACTAGAATAGCACGAGTTTGAGAAACTGGCGATAAGTGGCTTATCACCGCGCGTTTGGCTATTTTTTTTTTCTCTGCAAAAAAAAATTGCCGAAAAGGTCTCTTATTGCTGACTTATCGGGGCTTACTGTATTGATGTAGGCTTTTTTGGAGATAAGTTGGCGATAAGTGCCTTATCGCTTCTTATAGCATAGGCCCCAAAGTGTCTGTTGAAAAGTTCCTGGCGCCCTTCTATTCTATTGTTCCTGCACTTCATTCTAAACAGCCTTGGCCTGACCCCACACAAAGACGACCCTGAGATAAGAGGTAACCAACTGAGCTAACACTCTATGAGCAGGTCTAAACCCTGTCAGGGAGAGTATAAGTGACTGTTATTCATGTACACCCTATCTCTATGCAGCTGGGTGGGATAGGGGTGTTACATTAACTAACATTGTCCCCCTGTGAACCCCATCTTCTGAATGACATGGAGGTGTGACTGCTTCCCTCCACGCTGTCCTCCAGAACAGCTTCTGTGGAACGACTCCTTGGTTGTGAAGCTTTTTCTTCCTCTTCTTCCACTTGATCACCCCAAGTACTGTGCAGAACCTCAAAACGACCTTTTCTTATTTCTGGCAGTGATAGATCTAAATTTAGGGGTGGGAACGCTGATCCTCAAGGGACACCAACAGGCCAGGTATTAGGGATATCCCTACTTCAGCATAGGTGGCTCAATCAGAAGGCTGTCAACGACTGGCCTGTAGGTGGCACTTGAGGAGTGGAGTTGGCCACTCCTGATCTAAATGTTTCTTCCTTTTCCACCTGAAATCCATCATCTTGCGCACTGCCTGATGTACATTCCATGACAGCTGGGCTTTATATCTCGTGCAAGCTTCCCTTGTTTGCTGGTGCTTCTTTGGAATGTTAATAGTAGGACATCTATTTTGTAATTGTACGGTGGTTGTACCATTCGTATCCATCAGGGTTGGACTTTCTTTGGTAGATAGGCTTTCTGTAGTGGCTGCTGGGATGTCTCCCGTTAAATTTTCCTCAGTTGTAGGTGACATTTCTTTGCTCATATTTATGTCAATAGAAACTTGCCTCACAGGTGCAGTCAACCCCTGTCTTAGTGACTTGTCGATATCTTCTCTTATACGGTATATGTTTCCCAGATCAGGGTTGTTGTGCTGTGTATTTGTACATTCTCTGAAGGTATCCACTCTGAAGGTATGTCCACTCTTTGAACACAGGTTACAGACTACGTCCTTATTACAGTCCACTTTTGTGTGCCCGAGTACTCCATATAGTGAGTATTTTAATTTATCCCAGCAGATGCCTGATGGAATCACATTTGTAGCACACTTGTGAGAAGAACGTTCCTCTCTCAGTCTCCGGATACAACACGTGGTAAATGCTGAGTAGTGTTTTCCCTTTGCCATAGTTTCACCCTGACATTCCAATCGCCATTCTAGGTTTCTTTATTATAGATTTTATTTACGTGTGTATAACACTGTGGATTGACTTTGTAGATAGAACATTATATCTGACAAGAATAGCAGGGTCAGTGTTAATACTATAGATTAAGACAATTGAATAATTTGCAGATTTTCCCAGACTATTTGCTCCTTAGTTTTGTGAAATTGTTCCCAGAATACATTCGACTTCAGTAATAATATAAAGCTAACGTTGAATATGTGAACGCATGGAGCATGTATTAGTGCATAGATTTCATTATCTGCAAACCCCATAAAGGGCCTCATGCAGTAAGCGTCGATTAAGTGAAATCGGCAAGCTTACCGATTAGTCATGTTAATGGCGATTTTTCCTCTCCGTATGCAGTAAGTGCCGAATACATTCAAAATCAACCCGAAAACAAATCCGCCCACTCTCACGATGATTAGCCGATCACACACAGGTGTATCGGCGTGCGTGGCGGGGTGCTGATAGGTTGCCCAATCACAAATCTTGCTGAATCAGGCGAAACAAGCATGTTTTGGATTGCGCGCCATATTTAAAGGCAACGTGTACTGCTAATCATTCTCTGTGTTGTTGGGAGTGAGAGAGAGAGAGACGCACAGAGCTGGCTGATTGAACATTTGCATATTGACGGAGAGACTTGTTGTGTATTGGGTGAGCTTTGTCCATTGTTGTTTTGTTTACATTTTTGTCTTGTTTTATATGTGGAAGTGTTTCGTGTGATTGGCTGTACATTTATTGTCTATTTTTTGTGAGTGCTGGAAGTATGCCCGCAAAGCGTGGGAAGAGTGATGCTGGTGGGAGTGGGAGTGCTACTCGTGCGAGTACGCGTCGGAGTGAACGTACTGTTCAGGGGAGTGATGTTGCTGGTGCACCGAGTGGTGTTGCTGGGAGTGGGAGTGTTGTTGCTGGGAGTGGGAGTGCTGTTGCTGGGAGTGGGAGTGCTGTTGCTGTGAGTGGGAGTGCTGTTGCTGTGAGTGGGAGTGTTGTTGCTGGGAGTGGGAGTGCTGTTGCTGGGAGTGGGAGTGCTGGTGCTAGGAGTGGGAGTGCTGGTGCTAGGAGTGGGAGTGCTGGTGCTGTGAGTGCTGCTGGTGGCGCAGTTGCTGATGGGGTGGATGGTGGTGGCGTGCTTGCTGGTGGGCAGCTTTTGGAGTCTCTTCCATTGGAAGAAGGAGAGTCCAGTCAGCACCAGCCAAGCTCTGACCCTAAACCTGCTCGGAAGAAACGTGTGGAGAAGCCACGTAATCCTCGCTTCAATGACCAGGAAAATACAGCTCTTGTCACTGGCATTCTGGAGCACTATGACAGTATATATGGACATTTACTAGGTAAGTGTACCTTTACATTTATTATTCAAATACATGTAATCCTAGGTCATCTGAGTTTTGTTCATATGCAAATATGGGTTCAGAATATCTTTCTATGTTAATTAGTCTGGAAACACAGCTTTTTATCATGCCTTACAAGGACAACTAATCACAGGCGGTCAATTTGCCATAACTGCATACAATATGAATGCAACCTTGCTTACATGTATAGGTTTAGTAGTGAATGCTCATGTGCTTCACATATTACACATAAAACAGCATGTTTGCTATCTCTTGGAACAGCTAGCAGTGTAGGAAACTGGTGCTTCTATTATTATTAATTTACCTCATATATTTTATATGTTTTTCAAGGGCGGACAAGTTCAGCAAGCAGAAAAGAAATGTGGGACACAATAGTCATTGGTGTCAATGCGTGTGGGAATCATGTGAGGGACAAGCGGAATTGTCACAAGAGATTTGATGATATTAGGTCCAAATTGAAAAAGAAAATACAACACCAACGCGTGCATGCTACTGGCACTGGAGGTGGGCCGACACCACAACGTCTCATATTAAGTCCATTGGAGGAGCTGCTTCGGGCAAAATTACTTCCCGTCGTCGTGGAAGGCTTACCTGGTGACCGTGATATAGGAATTTATCCCTCACAATTTCCACCAGGTGAGAAATATTAATGTACTAGGCGTGTCGTTGCTTACAGTTATTTTGCATATTTACACTGCTTTTTATACTGTCTTCACAATATAAGCATACCTGCATCTATATATGTATATGTCTGATTCTGTATATATATATATCTCAAAATAGACATATATGTTGTAGTCCTACTAAAAGCAGTAACTAATATAGCACGTGCCATTGTGTGCTCATTTACATGTGAATTCCCAAAATGCATTGCTGCAGTGGAAGCAATTGATGGTGGCCGAAGATGGGGAACAACAGGGTAGTACACATGTGTAACACATGTTAATGAGAAATTATTACTAGCTACAGGTATAGAACATAAATATGTATAATATTATTGTGTATTTTATTTAATGTACTCCGACAAACATGACATTACTGCCTATTTTAAGCATGCATCAAATATATTGCATGCAACGGCCTACAAACATCACTTGCACTAACACATCTATAGTTGTTTATGAAAAGGTCCATTTTTGCTTTAAGTCATATACAGACAGCATAATGAGGCACACGTATCATATTTTATGTCATTGTTTTCATAACTTAAAAACTGCACACGACTATTTAGCTCATCTACCATTGTGTTAAAGCAGCTGCAATTAATATCTCATCACAGCATACACTTCAACAGAGGGGGTGGGGTTCAGCACACACACTAATTACAGCCTCATTTTAGGGTCAACTTAGTTCACACCATTTTCACCTGTTTCAAGTAATTGAAAGGTGTGGCTGATTAGGCTTTTTGGGGAAGGGAATACCGTTCTTACAACCTGACTAGCACAACTGAAGTTAATCACACTCATTTGAAAGCTTCACTTTAGCTACTAAATGCCCCAACAACTCATTACTTATCAAAGCGTACGTCACACATTAGTTCACTCATATCTATAGTTGAACTACTATCAACGACACATTATCACACACAGCATGTGTTGTCTTGTTGAGTCACAGCCACATTCAGGTGTGCCACATCTTCTATTAATGTACCACACATATCCTCTACCAAAAACAACACTTTTTGCAATATGACCACCTTCATGATAACCATTGTGAATGGTCATCTCATGATAGTTATGTACATTATGATACTGATATCACTACACAACATATGATTTTTATGTACAAATTTAATCTATTTATCCTCACGCATTACTGCAGAAACATAGTATGTTTTATGTTAGGGAACTCAAAAGTTCTAAGTACGCAGGCATGTACATTGTTATTACAACTATTTATGTTCACTTTCACACACACATTTTGGGTTAAGGAAATGATGCTGTTAGGTACTCATAAATACAGAACATACAATAACTGTTTGTTCAATATTTACACATGTAAATGTAAAACTTATGTTATTGTTATATATAGTTGCCCCTGAAGGACATGTGTCACCTGAGAGGGAACAAGTGTCTTCACCTGGGTCAGCCAGCTCAACACACCTAGAAGGTGAGTGTATCAGTTGGTGGCCATATAATATGTGCTCTTCTATATGTTATGTTGTCATGTTCATTAATTGTTTTGCACATGTTCTTTAAATACGATTACTTAGTGTATGTGAAAATGAAGTGTAAGCCAACATGTATTGTGTTAGTGATGTTAACTATCATGTAGGAGTTGTGAGTTTACAGCAAGTTTTCATTCACTCATATTTCATACTGAGTCCAAACATTATTCTTAAGTCAAGGTAGTTTTTAATGTGAGGTTATAAAACGTATGGAAACATGTTAGTTGTTTCTTTTGACACAGTAGAATTACATAGTAACACAGCAGAGATTAACATGCCATTTAATAATGTGTACATTTATTTGTAGAACATGATGAAGAGGATTATGATGATGATGATGATGATGCCGCCGCCGCCGCCATAGACACACAAATACAAGCAAGTGACCATGAAGAGGTTCCAATTGAAACTGTTTTACCGCCAAAACGTCCAGCAAATACCACATATGATGCAATTGTAGCTTCTGAGGGAAAAATTGTGGAAGCAGAAAATCGTCGCCATTCTGACCTGATGACAGTGCTGGAAAGGATGATTGCACTGCAAGAAGAAACAGTTTCACAATTGGCACATCTCCACAGAGTCTTCATTGAAGTGCCTAAACAGTTGCAAAAAATCAACACCTCATTCGAAGCATTAGTTGTTCAGCAAACACAAGCTAATTACTGGAGAATGACTAATGTACCACAATTCAACACTTCACAGGCAGGATCTGTTCATGCAGGTCAGTTTTCACCACATTCATCTGATATTCATTCACCAGGCCCAAATGTTACCGGTCAAGTAGCAGACATTGCTGTGCAGGTTCCTGATGACATCCTACCGCTGCCATCTGTACAAATTCAGCAGCAGACACCTACAAAGGAGGCGACAAAAACAAAACAAGACACACATGAAACAGACCAACCATCACTTGTGCAGTGTCTACCAACTTGCTCACATGTGTCAGTGGGCACAAGCCCTGTCCGTGAACAGTCACTACCCAAAAGCCCTGTAGGTGAATCGCTGCCCAAAAGCCCTGTAGGTGAATCGCTGCCCAAAAGCCCTGTAGGTGAATCACTGCCCAAAAGCCCTGTAGGTGAGTCACTGGCCACAAGCCCTGTAGGTGAGTCACTGGCCACAAGCCCTGTAGGTGAACAGTCACTACCCAAAAGCCCTGTAGGTGAGTCACTGCCCAAAAGCCCTGTAGGTGAATCACTGCCCAAAAGCCCTGTAGGTGAGTCACTGGCCACAAGCCCTTCCCGTGAAGTGCCAGAGGCCACTCAAAGTGGCTCTGTTGTGCCTAAAGTTGGTGGCAAAAGAAAAAGGAAAATTCAAGAGACAACAAGCAGGCCTGTTACTCGCTCGCAAAAGGAACAAAAAAAATAAATGTTATAATTCAGAAAATATGTCTTTGGCCTTGTTTTGTTGACTTCAGATTATCTAATTACTATTGTATGTATGCTGAAGACTGTGTTGTTTCCAAACTTTCAAGTATGTTCTTGTACACGTGAAGATTTGGAAATGTTAACACTCCTAATTAATGAATAGTGTTATAAATATTTATGTTTTAATCGTCTGTTCAGTAATGGTCCACCAGGAGCCAGTTGCTAAGTTTAGAGAAGCTGCCATTGACTTTGCAGCAAAACATTGCATTTGGGTGTGTTAATTGATGTAATCATTGCATGTGCATATTATTTTCATGCAATTATAAAAGCACATATTTAACTGCAAACATCTTTCTTGTACGTGTACAGCAGGATTTTGTGTTAAATATTACTTACCTTTGGTGGCCATTGTAATGTTGTCCTTTAATCATTTATGTGTTCTTGTTTCAAGAACATCTCTGAATTTATACTAAAATATATGTAGTATGTATTGATATATGCACACACACACACACACAGACACACACTGTGTGTGTGTGTGTGTGTGTGTGTGTGTGTGTATATATAGTACTATCTAAACTGGTATAGATGTATTTACAAAAAACATACACTTCATGCTTCCTTGTGAAAACACACTATTTTAATAATACAGGCCTAATGTTTGACAAATATACTAAGTGTGAGCCTCTAACATTATTGGGTGCAAACAAATGTTTATTACTTAATTCACTCATGTTTATCACCATTTAAATAGGTTTCATACAAGGCCTACTTACTGCCATCAATATGTTGTGTGTACTCCTGCAATATAAAAAAAAAAAAAAAAACAATATTTATATATATATATATATATATATATATATATATATATATATATATATATATATATATACATATATACATATATATATACACACACACACACACACACACACACACACACACACACACACACACACACACACACACACACACACACACACACACACACACACACACACACACTATACATATAGTACAATATACACTTTATATATATATAAATATATATTTTTATGAGAGAGATATATTTATATATATATAGATACACACGTATTTAAACTCATGCAGACAGGTAGTTAACCAGAAGTTCAAATACACACAGAAATGTATGTGGGAAAAAAACATTTCATTTTGCAGGTGTGTGTATTTACTGATATGGCTGTCTAAGCACTATTTTCACACAGTGCTCTTTGTTATTTTTCTAGAAAACTCAATGTTACTGAAATAAAAGTGTAGGAATGTTTTCACAAACGAGATAAAAAAATGATACATGTTTTTCCCACATTCGCCTATCACTAACCACTAAAGTTAAACCAATTAAAAGGACACATCCAATTGGCGTTTGAAATAAGGAGTAAAAGTAGTTACTTTTGTTGACTTTGAAAACGAAATACAGGAATTTGTTAGCCATTGAGCAGAATCATTTTGATGAGCAAAGAAGACAGAACTGCACACATCTTTTGTGCTACTCTGACATGGCTGATGAATTCGTTAACCATATGAATCCCCTCTTAGGTTATAAGTACATGGTTTCAGAAGCAATTTTGAACAGTCGCGGACACAAAGCAAGCACACGCCAAATCTATGATTTGATTCGAGCTAAATATCCTTATTACCAAGTCCGTAGGCATGCGCGGAATTTTAATTCCTCAATAAGATTCACTTTATCAACTAATGACTTTTTTGAACGTGTGCAGGATAAGCTAGAACACACCTATGGTTTCTGGAAGATTGCAAAGGAAAAGCATTTTACCCTGAAAGAGGGCACATATATTGTTGTGAAAGGCATATTTATTCCTAATGCCAATAGCAATGGATCCGCTACTACTGTTCCGTGTGAATCGATACCTGCTGCAATATCTGCACCCTCCATTCCTGAAACCCACATTGTACAACAACAAAAGTACTATGATTATGTACCAAGCCTTTCAGCTGAAAATGCATTGGAATGGGAACCCGAAGAAATGAACCTACCTCCCGACCAATTGTTTGAAGAAAGCAGTGGCGATTCCTATGAGCGCTTCATGGAGGAGATGTGTGTCATACTGGATTCAGCGGGTGGGTCAAGCGTGGATGAAAATGCCTTGCATTTCTGGAGCGAGCAGTTGCAGCCAGACGAAGAGTTAATTCTAGAAGAATGGTAAATATAACAACCGTTATGCGTTGACTGTGCGTTTAAATGTTTTTTTTTTTTTTTTAACCACCATTTTCCCTTTCAATGCGTGGATACAGCGTAACATTGCAGACTGCATAACATGTAGCGATCACAAAGAAATTGTTGCCGAATACAATATAGTATAACCTGAAAGAGTAGTACACATTGCTGACGGAATAAATATACGTACTTTCCTATCCCTTTAACCATATTAGCAACATTTTAACATAACTATAACACATACCTGTTTTGTTATCATGCAACATTTAAAAGCGGGTCCCCCACGTATGACGTGGGACCCTTGTCATGGCCCAAGGCGTCCTTAAAAAGGATTACGGATGTAAGTCCCGCCCCCAAGCGACGTGCGCGCCTCAAAGCCTATTGGCTGTCATGTTTTGTTATAGTAACGGTAACTGCAGTGTGTCATGTGTGCGGCTCAGTGTTTGTAGGCGTCAACTGGGCGTTAGCCGAATGTTAATTGAGTGGGAGGAGTGTTAGCGTGCGTTTCACGCTGGTTTAACATGACGTCACACGTATTGCATTTGCGCATTGTGTTATCGGCCGTCCTTTCTGTCCAAACACGTCTGTTTAAAAAGAATACAGATGTACTCGTTTAGAACGAATGTAGTTTCGTATTCATTGTATTTGAAATAAAGATTTTATGTTTAATGGTATTTCCAAGATGTATTGAACGCACAACGTACGCTTTGTTTTGCGCATGCGCTAACAGTTAGTGCAGCCAAGCGTGAAGTGCGTGCGCACACTAAGATGTGCGCGCACATTTTTCAGTATACAGGCAACGTTCACTTCATATACATAGTTATGCCTGCTACAAATTTAAAGAAACATTACATACTGATGTACACTTGTACTTCTAACATATAAGTGAGTGACGTGTGTATGTACACAATCATATAGAGCTGTGTAACGCGTTGTCACGGATACATATATAGTAAGGTGCCATATTTGACCATCATGTGTTTGCTGTATTTCAGAGATGTCAGGGAAGATACAATCGGATCAATGTATGATTTCAGAAGAGTCTACCTTTATATGAGATGATTGTGAGGAGGAGTCACCGACTACTATACTACATATGGAACTAATTTTATATTGCTTGCAGCGCTTATTAACAAACAATTAAAAATGTGATACCCTTATGCCTATATTTCATAAGCACTTAATTAACATAATGATGTTGCAAAATAGTGCCTCATGAATTTTTATTGAGTGTTCTTTAATGACTACTATCATTTTATGGCATGGTGTGTTTTATATATAACAACCATTCCCACTCTGCTAACACATTTGTGTATTCTATTGTGTAATGGAACGTATGACTGTCGAAACTATGTAACAATAATAATAAGAGTAATAATAATTATAATATGAGCATGTTCATGTATAGCGCTGCTAGTTGTACACAGCGCTTTACAGACACATTTTTCAGGCTGAGGTCCCTGGCCCGTGGAACTTACTATTTATTTTTTGGCGCCTGAGGCACAGGGAGATAAAGTGACTTGCCCAAGGTCACAAGGAGCCGACACCGGGAATTGAACCAGACTCCCCTGCTTCAAACTCTCAGTGCCAGTGTGTGTCTTTACTCACTGAGCCACTCCTTCTCCCAATGTAAAGGACACTTACAACCAACTAGCCATTTATTGTTAAAAATCTCTTGTTACATGGGTATGTTGATAAAATGGTTTGGGACTGTAGCAAATAATGTTATTGGCCAGATGTTGTGGTCCCCTACAATGCATGAAGTTCTGAATATGACATCAACATCATGTAATGAAGTACGTTTCTGTGTATATTTCATTAACCTAACTAACTATAGTTTACTGTGTTTATTAAACGTTATAAAAATACATAGTATAGTCAATATGATGATATAAGCTACCATAATAAAGCTGGTGTTATCATTTGTCGGTGTTATACATGGATCCTACACAAATTGATACAGACACAAACAGTTGTCTTAAAAAGTGTGTCTATGCTAATGTGCACGTGATTGACGTTACAATTGTGAGAATACTTGATAATTATCATCATGATAATGATGAAGTGACGTGATTTATATTCCAAAAATATTACCAACATTGTCATATTGGTAAATTATAAATGCTAAATGACAGTAACATTAGCGACAAATTTGTCTTCTCTGTTAACAGTTTAACACTTGGTACATGTAGGACACATCCACACACGTGTGACTTATACATACACATGTCACAAATTTAAATTAATGTTGACTATTAATTCCTAGCATTACAAAACACCAACATTGCTAAATATAAGATGTAGTACGCATTGTTGTGATTGCAGGCATTCATGCATGGAGTTTTATGATCAGTCAATTTCATCCGTGATGAATGATCTCCCGTAAGTAAAGAAATAACTACAGTTATCCCCTTGTCTCCAAACACCTCTATATTACATTAATGGAATTTATAAGGAAACATACATAAAATGTGATGAAATGTGAGTAATCATTTTCTAATACAATGCACATGAAAGCTCAAGAGTAGCTAAATGCATATACATGATACAGAAAGTACATATATGTAACATTTGTGTTTAAACCAATATGTTGGGTTTTTACTACAAATAATTATAGGAAGATTGATGTAGGCACATCTTATGAGAGATGTCAGCAAATATACATACCATGATCAGTCATACTGGAGATATACCTATAATGCAAAGGAACAATATATAAATTGCAAACATTGACATGCCATCTTCAGTACCGTAAACAACACAGCAAAGTGTGTATTTGGTGTTAAATGTGCAACACCATGTATATTTCATGACATTCAAAATGTAAATCAGGCTGGTGTACACATCATATGGATGTACATGTTACACTGCACCAATAACATTGTATGTAAGCATACTAGAAGCATGAATGAGTATGGGTATAATATGTGTATTGTGTTAGCATAAGGAACTACACAATGCTAAAATATTAGTGCTTTGTTACCCCAGTTGTATTCACATACACACAACTAAAGTAAAATTGAAGAGGGATTATATAACCTGTGCAACAATAACATACCGGTGCCACATCCCTTTGTGCACACAGCAGAGAGAAGAAAGGTGTGCAACCCATATTCATCTGTGTCCTACCAGAAGGGTATATAAAAAAACATTATTGTTAAGATAACATAATGTAAGTATAAAAGTAGAACTTGGAACATATATGTTTTTACTTACAAGAAAAAAATGAATTGATGAGATTCTGGCGTGTCTGGCCACCACTGGCTGTTTGTTCATTTTCAGCAGCTACATGGGTGGGATGCTCGTCTACCACAGGCTCAGCTAGGTCTGACTGTACATTGTGCCTGAGTGCAACATTGTGCAAAATGCAACAGGCAAGGATAATATCAGACACTTTTTGAGGCTTGTATAGAAGAGCCCCACCAGTTCTGTCCAGACACCTAAATCTGGTCTTGAGTAGGCCAAATGTCCTCTCTATAACAGATCTTGTAGATATATGGGCTGCATTGTACCTCTCCTCTGCTTCAGTTTGAGGGTTTAGCACCGGAGTCAAGAGCCACGGCCTAATTCCGTATCCTGAGTCACCTATAATGAATGTAGCACACATAAGCTGACATTAGTGATCAAATTGTACAATGCCAACATTCCTAAATAAAAAAGTGTTTTGTGTTATAACATGTAAATGTGTACTCACCCAGCAGCCAACCATGTTCAAAATGTCCCTCTTCGAACGCATGGAAGACTGAAGAGTTCCTCAGGATAGAGGAATCGTGACTGGAACCAGGGAATTTGGGTACCACATGCATTATCCTCATCGTCGCATCACATACCACCTGTACATTGAGTGAATGGTAGTGCTTACGATTGCGGTACACATGCTCACTCTGACTAGGTGCAATCAAAGCAACATGTGTGCAATCGATTGCACCCAGCACACATGGTATCCCTGCTATATTATAAAAGCCAGTCCTGACTTCCAGCCACTCTGTCGCCTCTGTAGGAAAATGAATATAATTCCTAGCGCGTCTATTGAGTGCATAGAGAAACTGGGTCAAGGCCCGCGAGAATGTAGATTGCGAGACCCCGCCCACTATGCCCACAGTTGTCTGGTATGACGCGGAAGCAAGATAATGTAATGAGCACAGCATTTTAACAAGCCCAGGGACTGCACGACCTCTGGCTGTGAAAAAATCTAAATCTCCCCTTACTCCTGATAAAGAGCTAAGATTGCTGCTGAACTCAAACGATAGCGACTTACAATCTCCTCCTCACTCATCCCATCTAACAGGGTTCTCTCCCTGTACAGACGCGGACGAGGCACAACTTGTCTCCTCTGTCTTCTCCTCTGATCTCCTGTCCCTCTCCCTGTCTCTGTCGTATCCGCGTGACTGTCCCTGTCACTGTCACTGTCCCTCGGTGTGTCCCTCCCTTGCCCTATATGATTGTCTTCATCATCAAGCATGTCATAGAAAAGAATGTTCCTCCGTCTCCTAAACAATCTCAACATTATGAAATGAGTAGCTGTGAATGATCAGGTAATGGGCGTCCTTTAAATAGGTATGTGATGATGTCAGGTGACATAGTAAAATGCAAGGTGTTACATTAACATAATAAAGTACTTCTGTGGCAAGCTGTGTGCAGTTCTTGTTATAAGTATTTGTTGTGTGTATTCTGCAGGGAATGATGATATTTGCCAATGATGTGACGTGAAGCTTTGTACAAACATTGCTTGCAAATAAATAGTTGCATGTGCAATGCATGTAAAACTTCTGAACGCAACAGTCAGTCATGTAATTAGACAAAAAGGCTGAGATTGACGTGGGAAAAGTTGTGTGTAACATGTGTAATTAGCCATGTTATTGTGACATGTTGACAACAATGAATAGTCGTGTGCATATGCATGCATTTCTGTAATGAGGATAGTTGGTATAGAATGAGTTTACAAGGTGTCCCAATGCTGAATTACTGTACATGTGTGTATAAGTTAGGTTGAAGTGCTTGTAATGCTACGGTTACAATGTAAACATGCAATGTGATTGAGCGTCCAATAAGTGACGTCATGAAAATAGGGAGGACCCAAAAGTATATGTAAACATGAGAATACAGATGTACATGAACGTTTAAAGATGCGTGACACATTACTAGCATTGTGTAATGTAAAGGAAGATGAATATACTGTGTATGTGTGACATGTGTGACATGTGTAACATCATGTAAATAATTGTCGCTCAGTTCATTAAAATGTGTGATATGATGTGAGGTTCTCCTTTAAGAGTTGAGTATAGTATTTTCCCTTGCCACATCATCACATGATGAGTAATGTGACCCGCAAATGCTGAAAACATGTAAAAGTATAATGTTATGCAAATAATACACGTCAGCTGTGACACAATGCAGGGAATGCCCCCACACTGTAATGCAAATGACATTTGTATTGTGAGTAATAGAACGTAAACAGTACTATACTGTTATACGTCCCCGCTCCATTGACTCCATTGATGTACAGAAGTTTTTTTTTTTCTAAGTGCCGTTCCGGCAGCCTTAGCGATCGTTCTCCCCTCCAAACTGCCAACTTTAGTTGGCGGGAGAAATTGGCCATAACATCTCAATTTCGTAGTGCCGATCAGGCC
The DNA here is from genome assembly GCF_040206685.1 of Ascaphus truei. Taxonomy (NCBI): domain Eukaryota; kingdom Metazoa; phylum Chordata; class Amphibia; order Anura; family Ascaphidae; genus Ascaphus; species Ascaphus truei. Next base: position 26,609,995 of record NC_134491.1, read on the forward strand.
CGATAAGCTGTTTTTTTTTGTTGAATCCAGCCGATTTAAAAAAGTGGCGATCAGTGGCGAAAACAGACTTATCGGCAGCCGACTGGCCATAACAAAATAATCGGCTCCGAAACCTGGCGAAATCAAGCACTTATCGGCGCTTACTGAATCTCAAACCCAATTTTGCCTATAAAATGGCGATAAATCCCTTATCAACGCTTACTGCATGAGGCCCAAAGTCTTTTAATAAATATCATCCAATGAAGCACCTGTCTGGGATGTCTGTCTCTGGACCTGTGAATTTAATCCTCACAGCGTTTCTTCCTCTTAGCATTTCACCTGCTGGCTTTGAGATGTTTGAAAATCTTCTATTAGTGTTTTTAATATGCTCGGGATCGTTTCCCAGACCTCTCGCCTCATGCCTGGTTACTGGTACTTGGTTCTTCTCCATTTTATGCATTAGTGGTGTCATCTCCACCATTGACTAACAGATCAGTAGCTAGGAGACCATGTTCTTCAAAGGAGACCACAGACGTTAGTGACTCCAGGTTTGTTTTGGAATAGTTTATATTATTTCCTACTGAGTTTCAGGTAATACATGAGTGTTTCCATTCTGTTTCTCTATAGCAGCTTTGCTGTGCACACTGAGTCTTATGTCCACCTCAGGTAACATTAAGTGTGGGAAGTTGTTGCAGAGTACATGCAACTACACACGTGGGTTTCTTGCCAAGGCTTATTTATTTAGCCTTAACAGATATACAACACACAAAACAAAAATAGCTTTTCTTCAGCAAAAACAAAACGAAACAGTTTCTCTTTAGCAGACGGTGTGTAACTCAGACAGCAATCCCTTTTCTAAGCAGGAGACAATTTATAATTCAGTTACTTTGTTTATCAGACCTTGTATCAGGAAATCTCTTTAGCAGCAGCTTACTCCTCTCTCATCAACAACCAAGATCCATGTGTCTATAGCTTGGGTTTTAACACACCTTGATTAGGCAGCTGGGATCCAACTAATTGTCCTGAGGTTCCCAGCTGAAGTTAACCTAGTCAGTGCTGCACTGCAGACTAGACATAGGTTTTCCAGGCATATAACTGGTGGCTTTTATTTACCCTGTCACAGAAGTAATCAATGGTTTCCTGTATCCCATTATCCGATGCAGGTGTTTCCTGTATCCCATTATCCGATGCAGGTATTTCCTATATCCCATTATCCGACACAGGTGTTTCCTGTATCCCATTATCCGATACAGGTGTTTCCTGTGTCCCATTATCCGACACAGGTGTTTCCTGTATCCCATTATCCGACACAGGTGTTTCCTGTATCCCATTATCCGACACAGGTGTTTCCTGTATCCCATTATCCGACACAGGTGTTTCCTGTATCCCATTATCCGACACAGGTGTTTCCTGTATCCCATTATCCGATACAGTTGTTTTTTAAACACTGGAGTTTAGATTTTCTGATTTAACAGCATCTTCAAAATCTCTGATTGCAGACTCTGTGTTAGTCACAGGTAACACATTCCCCTCCTGTCTTCCTGTGCTATGTTCACTCTCCCCTGGCTTATCTCTCTTAATTGTTTGCAAAACTTCCAAAAGGTGCAAAAGTTGTCTTCTCTCTTGGATCTGTTTTCATTGTAAGGTCTGTATCATACAAGAGGTTGTGAGAGGCGGTGCAGCTGCCTTGGAGGAAATATATGAACCAGAACTGCAAAATCTTCTAGGTACAAAAATGTATTTTTGGCACATTTAAAAACAGTAAGAGTACACTCTTAAGCGTTTCGCGTGAACACCCATATTCATATCAGCCACATCAATATGGGGATTTTTAATATTGCATTTGTGTTTTTAACGTCAATATAGACATAATAAAATTTTATTGATTTTTGATTTCTACGGTGATTCTGACAGCACTTACCTGCTGACGCAGTAATTTTGCAGGACAAATCCTATATGTCCACAAATATACTACATATGATTAGAGTGCTGTGTATAAAGGGTTGCCTTTCTGATCAAAATTCTCTTTTTTGATCAACACTGTTAATATGTTTTTAAATGTGCCAACAATACATTTTTGTACCTAGAAGATTTTGCAGTTCTGGTTCATATATTTCCTCCAAGGCAGCTGCACCGCCTCTCACAACCTCTTGTACGCTGTATCCATTCGGTAGGAGCACGCCGACAGCGCCCGGATCTCCACATGGTCATGAGTGAGTAACTTTCTTACAACATGCTACTTATCTGCGTTTGACTTCAACTGCAATCAAGTTTCAAGTTTTCCACATACTGTACACCCATATAAGACATACCTTACTAACAAGACTATTGGGTGTTTGCAAATAGTGGTTCATAAGAGACTTATGCAGTGGTTCACATGCTTATCACAGACATTGTGGAACATGGATTTCTGGGCTAATTAAGCTGTTTGGTTTGGAAGGAAACGAAGCCTAGTGCTATACATTGCATATTCATTACATGGACATTTTCCTGGTTAGCATCGCTAGGGGTGTATTCCTCTAACCTTTTGCTAAGGTCTGTATCAGAACACTTTTCCTGCACACCCCCAGTCTCCTCGTGTACTCATTTTATTTTCCCCCCTATCCACCTTTTTCTTTGTGCAGCTTCTGCTATTTTTTTGTCTTCCGCCGATGTAGTGTTTTTATCCCCGCGCCCTTCCTCCCGGCTTCTGGTCTGCCTTATGGAACTGGGTTTTTTCTTCCTTGCACTAAGCTCTCTCAGCTTTTTCTTTAAAGGAGCCCTTGGCCGCCCGGTTATTCCAGCTGTGGGGTCCCCTGGTTCCATGAATGGCAAACCCGGGAAGATGCTGCTGGTTACTTCCTGTTTGTCTAAATGCCCACGTCACGCGGGCCAATACGAAACCACAGTTGATGACGTTGCGGCTTCCCTTTTGGTCCGTGTAACGGGGGAGATTTAAACGCCATTTTGTTTCCCCTGGAGGGGATGCTACTGGTGGCACCTTCCCCCTGTAACTATCAAAGGAACCAGTGGGTCCGATATTAACGCGGTTCTGTTCCAGAGACCCCCTGCTTCTCACAAGGAGAAAAAAAACAGGGGGAGGAAAGAAAAAGCGAGCAGGAGGAAACGCTCCTTGAAGTATCTGTCATTATTAAAGATGGTTTCCTTTTTAGATGTATCCTTCTCCTTTCCAATCTTGCATTGCAGCCTTGTGATCTTTATTTCCATGCTGAGCACATTTATGTATTCGGATTTGCTGCTTTCTACAATTATTCTGATTTATCCGTAACATTCTTTTCTCTCAAATTTCAGCGTCCATAATATTTGAGCTACGGCGACATCCACTCACTTTCCTATGAGTTTCAGCCCTGCTACCTGCACTTCCTCCTGGGTCAGAGGCTGGGCCCCTAGTGGGAGCGGAGCAGAGCACGTCCTCTCTCTGTGAGGGTGACCTCCTGGCTCCAGATTATCAGGGACAGGCTCAGACAGTCCTGGTTTATATTGAATGTAGGGTGACCTCCTGACCCCAGATTATAAGGGACACAGTTAGAAAGTCCTGGGTTTATATCAAATGTAGGGTGACCTTCTAACTGCAGATTATCTGGAATGGAGTCAGGGGAGCGTCAATACCTGAAAAATATACAAACTACCATAGTGTATACTGTTTGGCAATATAAATGTGGTAATGCTCCAAGGAGCAAAAGGCTATTGGATAAGGAACATGTCCATAAACAACAGAAGGGAGAAATAAATTCCCGAAGAGAGACAACAGAGCCAAAGATTAAAAAACCATATAAATTTATCCGGAATGGTTAAAATCAAGGCTTACAAGATACCGGAGTAAAACGGGCGTTGTTAAAGGTAAAGATGATACACCGAGTCGCGACCTCGTGAACCTCCAGCGCGTCCGCCTTCTCCACCGGTACTCGTCCTGTGCTGCAAGCTGGATGCCGATACGTCACTTCCGGGTTTCACGGATGTGGTTGGCGTCACCGGAGCTGCAAGCTAGATGCCGATACGTCACTGCCGAATTACACGGGTACAGTTGGCACCACCGGAACATCAGCTGGATATTGTCTCCCTCAGGGTGTTGTATTGAGGGTTACGCTTGATTTTAACCATTCCGGATAAATTTATATGGTTTTTTAATCTTTGGCTCTGTTGTCTCTCTTCGGGAATTTATTTCTCCCTTCTGTTGTTTATGGACATGTTCCTTATCCAATAGCCTTTTGCTCCTTGGAGCATTACCACATTTATATTGCCAAACAGTATACACTATGGTAGTTTGTATATTTTTCAGGTATTGACGCTCCCCTGACTCCATTCCACTATCTCGTTTGAGGACCTTGAAACAGTCCCAGAAGGGTTTGAGTGTCTTTACTTTTATTTTTTTGCACGGTGAAGTTTATAATTTATATTTGTTTATCACTGTTATTTGCACTGAAGTATAGTGTTAGAGCGCCATCTAATATATTGTGTATGCAGATTATCTGGGACAGGCGCTGGCAGTTCTGTTTTTATGCATTGTATGATGGCCTCCTGACCCCAGATTATAGGAACAGGCCTATGTTATACATGGTGAACCCCCGGATTCCAGATAATCGTGGTGCCAGTTTGTAATGACTCATCTTTTGACGTTAAACCTCAGACGGTTTTAAAGTCAAAGTGAGAGACAGATATGGGGTGAGGATGAAGGGCAAAGGTTCACGAGACAGAGTTTACAAAGATGGGCATCCCAGGTCTGCAGAGCATTGCATCATCTGCTTATGACAGACGGCATGTGAGATCTGCAGAGCATTGTATGCTTATCGCAGTCTGGCAACTGTGGTCTGCAGAGCATTGCACCATCTGCTCATCACCAACAGGCAGTTGCAGAACATTGCACTCTCTGCTTATCACAGATGGGATGGGCACCGAAGGATGTGGGTGAGACATAAAACTCATAATGAGTCACTCCAAGATAAACACCAAGGAATTATACATATATATATATAAACACACACACACACACACACAAGCATATACAGGGAGAGAGAGAGCACAGTATACATGTGCACACATGTATATACAGGAACACACACATTGGAAGAGACAGAATAGGATTCTATCTAACATACACACACACACACACATATATACAGTGTATATATATATATATATATATATATATATATGTGTGTGTGTGTATATATATATAAATATATATATATATATATATCATCGATAAAGGGCACCACTTAAAGATAATGGATCCCAATAAAATACTGTTAATTGTATGAAATATCTCTCTACAAGTGTGTGTGTGTGTGTGTGTGTGTGTGTGTGTGTGTATATGTGTATGTATGAACACCCCTGTGGAGGGTTTTTGTCACTTTTTTTACCCCCAATATCTTAACCTAAGTGTGGTAAAACCTATCCCTGCTTCATTTTTGCATAGCCAGTATGACCAACCCCACACTGAGGAGACCCATTAAGGTCGAAACAGCTGTCTGTGGGTGGGTTTACTGGCTATGCATCTTAACCCTGGCTGTGCTCAAAGCTGTGACCATGCAGCATGCTTAAGCCTTTAGGGAACCATGTTTATGGTTTTGAAGCAAAAGGTGTCACTGTGTGCTCATTTGCATGTCATTTCCCAGAATCCTTTGCTGCAGTGGAAGTGCTGTGTGCTGGGTAATAATGGTGAAAGGCGGGGTTGCAGACCTGTCTAAGACATGCAAATGAGTATACAGTAATATTTCCATTTGCTATGTGCGTAACAGTGGAGGGTTTTTGTCACTTTTTCTTACCCACCATAACTTAACTAAGTGTATAGCAGTGGCCTAAACAGAGATCGAAATTTTATGAGTCATTACTGACACTAGCGAACTCTCTTCCCATGAGCGCTAAAGGCCATGTATGTACATACTGTGCTATATGTATGCACACACAGCTGTCTCTCACACATACTAATACTCCTTATTTTTCCATCCCTATACACCAATAGGGACCACATAGTATCCACACACACTTTTAGTTGTGCTACAAACTCTCACATTTCCACACCCACCCACACCATTTATATCCCTTCTCACTCCACACACACCTTGTGTAGAGCACTGTTTATACTGTGGGCTCTCCATTCATTTTTATTCACACTGATACACATACACACTCTTTCTTCACTTGCTTTCAGTTACCCTTTGACACCTCCAGCCATAAATCTCATCCACACCGGGGGAAGGACCAGCACAGATAACATTCCAAGAGACACTGTTTTTAAGTAATCCTTGCTTCATTCATTGTAACATCGCCGGAAGAAGAGATCAGTGTATCTCGAAAGCTCGCACAAATAAAAGCATTTCGTTAGCCACAGAACGGTATCATCTATTTATTTTTTTATTATATATATATATATATATTTTTTTTTTTGAGAGAGAGAGCAGACCCCGCATCCACAAGATAAATAAATGTTACTAAATACCGACTTGTAAATCAATATGCAATGATAAGTAGGTGGTGCTATATGGGCCAATGAATATAGTGGGAGGAGGAAAAGCCCCAAACAAAAGCACTCTAGTATACCTATTCAAAGTACAAAATTCACAATATCTTTATTAAACAACTGTCACAGAACAAGGATAAAAGAAAGCAGAGAAATATTAAAACAAGGCATGGATCCCTTGTACGTACAGAACTTAGCATGTATCCTCCAACAATAAATTCCAATTAGGAAAAAAGATCATGTGAAATCTGACGGACAATGCACTTTAGTGTACCTGATAAGGCGAGTAGTTAATACAGACAAGAAGCCAAAGCAGAAGTGGCTATGGCCAAAAGGTCAAATCACATAGAGTCAAAGCATAGTAATCCCAACTAAATCTCTGGGAAAGTCTCGAGTGACACAGTGCAAGGTTATATGATAGGGCCAAAGGATATACAGCCTAAAAAGACACACCTCATAACTATAAATTCTAATTGTCATACTTCACCAAATGTCAGACACACAGCAAAATCATGGAGGAAGCATGGAGCAAAAGCTCAGAACATGTATACGTGTCCCTAGAGGGGGACAAACCAGGGGGTCCTGCCTACTGCACCCGCTCCTACGCGTTTCGGCCAAGAGCCTTCTACTGGGAGTGGTGAGGTAGGCAGGGTAACAAGCACGCTTAAAAAAGAAGTATAATTAGGCCCGTGAGTAGAATCACCTTTGTTTACCCTTGTTTACCATCTGTGTACTATATATTTGGCTGATCCTAATCAGGTGATTATACTCACGGGCCTAATTATACTTCCTTTTTAAACGTGCTTGTTACCCTGCCTACCTCACCGCTATATATATATAGACACATCCCTGAGGAAGGTCACTTTCTGCTGACCGAAACGTTGGATGCAGTGCCATGTACTTCTTATGTGAATACAGTTTTTTTGTACTTACCTGGCTGTGTGCTGTCTCTGTTTCCCGGACCAACATCTGGTAAATATTCATTTCATGTGTGCATATGGGATAAGCATCAGTGGATCAGTAGTTTACAGTGTGCCAACTGCCCTTGTTTTTTGTATACAGGCATACCCCGCATTAACGTACGCAATGGGACCGGAGCATGTATGTAAAGCGAAAATGTACTTAAAGTGAAGCACTACCTTTTTTCCACTTATCGATGCATGTACTGTACTGCAATCGTCATATACGTGCATAACTGATGTAAATAACGCATTTGTAACAGGCTCTATAGTCTCCCCGCTTGCGCACATCTTCGGTACAGGTAGGGAGCCGGTATTGCTGTTCAGGACGTGATGACAGGCGCATGCGTGAGCTGCCGTTTGCCTATTGGGCGATATGTACTTACTCGCGAGTGTACTTAAAGTGAGTGTCCTTAAAGCGGGGTATGCCTGTATATAGATATAGATATGGTCATTTTGAGATTCCTATGGAGGTCCATTTTCTTACTTGGTTTGGTGAGTTCTCCAATTTTTTGCTGGAGGTCTTCCAGAATGTGAGGCAAAAATAACAATATTATTGCTTATCTTCATGTAAGTTAATGGTTTATGTGGCATTCTCGTAATGTGCTTTATAATATCAATGGATGCTACTTCAACCCTTTGTCTTCTTAATGCATTTAGAACCACTGAGGAGTTGTCAGAATCAAATGCTTTTTCGTAATCTACGAATCCTGAGCTGAATGGTAAATTGTATGAATTACTTTGGGAAATCACTTCTTCTATGACTTAGATGTGGTCAATTGTGTTGTATCCAGTGCGAAATCCTGCGTGTTTTCCAAACTGGGCAAAGTCCCGGGCCTGTTGCAGCCGATTAGTGAGTGTCTTCATACAATTCTGGTAAGTGATTGGACGTAGACTGATTGGTCTGTATTTCAAGGTTGTCTTTGTGTCCTTTCTTGTGAATGAAGATAACTACGGCATTACTCCATTGTTCTGGAATTTTCCTGTTCTTCATGCAGCATTGTAAAGAGTTTCACAAGGATTTTCTCCACTTCTTCCCAAGCGTCTTTCAAGGTTTCAGTTGTAATTCTATCATCCCGGGAACCTACCTATTCTTCATGGATTTTGTTGCTTTTGACACTTCTTCTGGACGGACACATGGTACATCATTTGGGGGTTTCTTCTCACTCGTCCTGTGGATTATGCCCTGTGTTATCTCTGTTCTTGTACAATTTCATGTACAAGTTCTCATCACTCTCTATTATAAGTGCACTGTCTTTTATTGTTGATTCATTGTCTTGTTTAAGTGCAATTATTTGCTTCTTCCCAATCATAAATCGTTGCTTCGTCTTTTTTTAAGCTTTAATTATCTTCAATAGTCTTCTTCACCATATCACAGTTACATTTTCTTCTATCTTCAGTTACAGGCAATCCTCGGTTATCCGACACAATGCGTTACTCAAAATGGCGTTGGATAGCGAAACATCTTAAAGCGAAACACGTTTTCCCATAGGAACACTGTTTAAATGAAGGTTCCATTCCTGAAGGCATTTTTTACACTAAAATACACCAAATATTTTATGCAGGCAATAAGATATGCAGCACACACATAAATTATATAGTGTAAATACTGTACTATATATATATATATATATAATATAACATAATATATAATATAATAATAATATAATATGTTATTATATTATATATTATATTATTATTATATTATATATAATAATATATATATTATATTATATACAAATAAATATTATATATAATATATATTATATACACATAAATAACTTTGCAAAGCGTCGTAAGAGCGTTGGATAAGCCGTTTTGGCGTTGTAAAAATGAACATAGGTCTGCATTGCATAGCGTTGGATAAGCCATGCGTTGTAAAACGAGGACTGTCTTGCACGGCTCTGCATATTCAATTCTTGTTCTTACGTCTTGGGATTGCTTCATTTCTTGTCGTCTCCTGAGTAATTGTTTGGTCTCATCTGATATTTTCTTGTCCTGTTTTTTGTTCGTGATTCCTCCAGCTACTACAATTGTCATAAGTTCGTCATAATTGTTTGGTAAAGTGTCTCCATGCATTTTGAGCAAGCTGAAGTGACTTTTTAGTTCTAGTTGAAATTCTCTGCCGTTGTTCTTGAGGTTACTGACGATGTTTTTCTCTGCTTTGTAATCAGTTTTCTTCTTGCCAACTTTGCATTCAGATAATTTGCAGTGAACCACCCAGTGATCACTCCCAGGGCCGTCACTGGGGGGGAAGAGCCGAGACAAGCGCCCTAGGCCCTGTGGTTGCCGGGCACCCGGCCGGCACTGGAAGTTGGGCCCGGCCAGAGGTAAGGCCCAACTTCTGTGTTCAGTTGCCGGGCCTCTGCTTGCCGTCGCTGGGCCCCGGCTCTCTCCAGCTGCTGCCTGTTTCTTCCCACACCGGGCCTCTCTCTCCCTCCAGTCAGCTTTGGAAGCTGGGGACGCCCGGAAGTGGGGCCCAGCTTCCAGCGCACACTGGCGGAAGAGAGAGGCCCAGCGTGGGAAGAGCGGAATGGAGCGTTTGTCCGCCGCTGAACAACTTACCGCCAGGACACCTAGCCACTTGACATGTCGCCACTCCGATTCCCGCTGCTGCTGAGATCCCTGCTCAGATGTCCTGTGCGGCCGCCACTCAGGGTTGCCACGTTCTACTGAAGGCCAACCCGGGGAAAATGTAAAAAATTCCCTTACTTGGTGCGGCATGGTACTCCCGGCATCCTGCTGCAACTCCCCCTCCAGCTGCAGTGAACATGGCTGCACCATTTTGGTTTTTCAGACAAAAGGTGACACATTGTGTGCTCATTTGCATGTCATTTCCCAGAATCCCTTGCTGCTGTGGAAGCACTGTATGCTGGGGATAATGGTGAAAGGCAGGGTTGCAGACCTGCCTAAGACATGTGAATGTGCTCACAAGTGATCTTTTTATTTGCTATATGCAATACGGAGGAGGTTTAAGTTTCCTTTTTCACCCACCATAACTTAAAACACACACACACACATATAAATAAATATATATATATATAAATAAATAAATCAAAACGGAACTAGCCGTGTTAGTCCAGTTGCGATATACATGAGTTCTTCTGTATTAGGGAATAACTTTTTTATTTGGAATAACAATTTATGTCATAGGACAAGCTTTCAAGAGTTCTCTCTTCCTCAGGTCGGCAATACTGGTTTACAAAGGAATCTATGGCTTCAACAGAGGTTTGGAAAGCAGAAAAACACAGATTTAGATAAGGACGGGTGACAAAGGGATGTTTGAAGAAATTGGAAGGGTAATAAAACGGTGACAAGTAATATCATGGAGGGGGAGGGGATGCTGGGGGTGGGAGGGGGGGAAGTTATGGATAAGAACATTGGCAGAGAGGCAGGCAGGTTAATTACAAACAATTGTAAGGCCTCGGTCCCGCTGCGCTCGTTGACGCGGGCGGCCATGTCGCGAGTTCCCCACCAGCAGGGGAATCCTCGCGAGCCGGTCCCGGTCCCCCCTGGCGGCACAGCTGAATACACGCTGTGGCACGTCAGCCGCTAGGAGACACAAGAGAATGGTGTTTCCTAGCGTTGACGCGTCACGTGGTGTGGCTGTGAGCCAATGGGGAGGCTTCGGTAGGAGGAGAGGCTTCGGGGAGCGGGGAGGAGTGTGGAGTGACAGCAGGTGAGTGCCTGTCTGTGTGTGTGTCTGAGTGCGTGCCTGTCTGTGTGTGCCTGAGTGCGTGAGTGCCTGCCTCTGTCTGTGTGTGTGTGTGTATGAGTGCGTGAGTGCCTGCCTGTGTGTGCGTGCGTGTGTGTGTATGAGTGCGTGAGTGCCTGCCTGCCTGTGTGTGTGTGTGTGTGTGTATGTATGAGTGCCTGCGTGTGTGTGTTTAAACTTACCCTCAGCAGCTCCAGCTCCAGCCCGAGTCCGTGAAGGGAGGGGGGGGGGGAGAGTAGCGGGTCCCTCCGCTCAAGCCACGCCCCCCCCTCCCTGTCAAGCCTCCCACTCCCGCCCACCTCCCGCTCCGGCTCCCGCTCCCTACAGACCGCATATCGGGGTCTGTGTATGTCAGCGCACCGCCTGTCTGCAGTGCGGGTGCGCTGACTCTGGGAGCGGGGCCTTAGCCTAATAGTGTGTGAGAAACCCCATATATATACACATTAAGTCCTCTTGTTTTGGTGTTAAAGAGTCTTATCATTCTGAGTTCAAATGTTTTCTGTTCTTGGGAGCGTTTAAACATTCCATTTAGGATTTAGATTTTTAAATCATTTATGGAATGATCTAGTAGTGAGAAATGATGTCCCACAGGTGAGCAGTATCTTCCTTCTTCGTGGTGGAGTATAGAGTGTCTGTGCATATTCATTCTGCCCTGAAGTTTTTGTCTGGTTTCCCCAATGTAGCATCCTTGGTCACATTTGTTGCATTGAATCATATACACCACATTCCTGGATGTGCAGCAGTATGATCCTTTAACATTGAGTGTTCCATGGTTGCGACTGGCTGTGGGATCCTTGTATATATGTTTGCAGAGTTTGCAATGTTTGTGGTTTATATGATTTCTTAAAACAGAGCTCCTCATACTTCCTCCCAAACCTGGCCCTACTACCTCCTTCCACATTACTGTTGGAACTACGATCATTCACCCAGTAGTCCAAGCACGCTGCCTAGGGGTCACACTCGACTCCTCTCTCACATTCTCCCCTCACATTCAAAACATTTCTAAAACTTGTCGCTTTTTCCTCCGCAATATAACAAAGATACGCCCTTTCCTCTGTTTCTCGACTGCTAAAACTCTGACTCAGGCCCTCATTCTCTCCCGTCTTGATTACTGTAACCTCCTGCTGTCCGGCCTTCCTGCCTCTCACCTGTCTCCCCTACAATCTATCCTAAATGCTGCTGCCAGAATCACTCTACTCTTTCCTAGATCTGTCTCAGCGTCTCCCCTCCTGAAATCCCTCTCCTGGCTTCCGATCAAATCCTGCATCTCACACTCCATTCTTCTCCTCACTTTTAAAGCTTTACACTCTTCTGCCCCTCCTTACATCTCAACCCTAATTTCTCGCTATGCACCATCCCGACTCTTGCGTTCTGCTCAAGGATGTCTTCTTTCTACCCCCTTTGTATCTAAAGCCCTCTCCCGCCTTAAACCTTTTTCACTGACTGCCCCACACCTCTGGAATGCCCTTCCCCTCAGTACCCGACTAGCACCCTCTCTATCCACCTTTAAGACCCACCTTAAGACACACTTTCTTAAAGAAGCATATGAATAGCACTGTGGATATTCTGAACATATGATACATATAGCTTGGCCCCCTGCAGACGCACTTACCAGAACTCCCTCCTACTGTCTCTGTACGTTCTCCCTACCTACCAATTAGACTGTAAGCTCCTCGGGGCAGGGACTCCTCTTCCTTAATGTTACTTTTATGTCTAAAGCACTTATTCCCATGATCTGTTATTTATATTATGTTATTTATTTGATTACCATGTGTATTACTACTGTGAAGCGCTATGTACATTAATGGCGCTATATAAATAAAGACATACAATACGATACAATAATCTGGATAGGGTACTGCTGTCACAGTATTTAGTGTATTCTGGATCCCGGGTCATGTCTAGGGTATGAATGAACCCAGCTAGCTTCAACTCAGCCCTCTTTCCAAAGCACAACAAGTCCTGTACTGTATATTTGCTTCACTTTATTTAGGAAGACAGCAATAAAAACAGGCTCTTGTAGTAAGATGTTTGTGTTGGAAAGGTGTATATCTGTGGATGCCTTGAAATTAAGGGCAGGTGAAAAGAATTGGCCTTGCCATAGGGGTGTAACATAAATTTACTCACTCTGCCAATGTCAGGCAGTAAAGACAGTGGGTACTGCTTGTGACACAGGGATAGGGGTCAGGCCAAACTAACTGTCAGCAGGGACAGGGGGGAATGGGAAACCCCATTAACTTGGAGGACTGGAGATGTTGCCAGGGCAACCAGGGGTGTGACAGACTGGAAGGAAAAAAGGCAACATAATGTATCCATTCCATCTGCACTGGGAGTAAAACTGCAAGGAAAGTAACATAAGTATCTCTAAGAGCAGGGGGGCCTCAGAGCTGAAATGAATGGGGTTCGGCTCTCCGGAGACCCCCTGCTTCAATCCAACGTAAAAGAATAAGGACAAAAAATGAACGCTGTGGATTGCCGCTGTAAAAGGGAGCTCTCACCAGAGCCCAGTGCAGTTTACAGGCTAGAGATTAATCATGATTTTTAACACTAGAAATTTTTTTTTTTTTGTAACGAGATATGCTCAGGGGGCAAGATACTAACGTTATATGAGTTACTGTACATTATATAAGCTTTGGGGAGGGAGCAGGTTGCTGCTCTAATTCCAGAAGTTTGACAGTATTTATAGTGACCACTCCCTCCCCTAAAAACACGCAGCTGCCCACTGCTTGTCACTTCCCATTCCTCTGTCCCCCTCCCCCTTGGTGACACAAGGAGGGGTCCGCTTCCAGGACACAGGAATTTCGCGTGCGTGCGTGCGTGTGTGTGTGTGTGTGTGTGTGTGTCTGTGTCTGTGTGTCTGTGCAGAGAGGGAGCAGAGGGGACACAGATGGGGCAGAGAGGGAAGGGTCTCAATTAACATTGATATAGTTTGCTATGAAATGTCCGATATTTATATTGTGCTCCCTCTCTCTGCTAACACTGCACCCTGCGCTCCCCTCTCTCTGGTAACACTGCACCCTGCGCTCCCCTCTCTCTGGTAACACTGCACCCTGCGCTCCCCTCCCTGCTAACACTGCACCCTGCACTCACCTCTCTCTGCTAACACTGCACCCTGTGCTCCCCTCTCTCTGCTAACACTGCACCCTGCGCTCCCCTCCCTGCTAACACTGCACCCTGCGCTCCCCTCTCTGCTAACACTGCACCCTGCGCTCCCCTCTCTGCTAACACTGCACCCTGTGCTCCCTCTCTCTGCTAACACTGCACCCTGTGCTCCCTCTCTCTGCTAACACTGCACCCTGTGCTCCCCTCTCTGCTAACACTGCACCCTGTGTTCCCTCTCTCTGCTAACACTGCACCCTGCGCTCCCCTCTCTGCTAACACTGCACCCTGCGCTCCCCTCTCTGCTAACACTGCACCCTGCGCTCCCCTCTCTCTGCTAACACTGCACCCTGCGCTCCCCTCCCTGCTAACACTGCACCCTGCGCTCCCCTCTCTGCTAACACTGCACCCTGCGCTCCCCTCTCTGCTAACACTGCACCCTGCTAACACTGCACCCTGCGCTCCCCTCCCTGCTAACACTGCACCCAGCGCTCCCCTCTCTGCTAACACTGCACCCTGCGCTCCCTCTCTCTGCTAACACTGCACCCTGCGCTCCCCTCTCTGCTAACACTGCACCCTGTGCTCCCTCTCTCTGCTAACACTGCACCCTACGCTCCCCTCTCTCTGCTAACACTGCACCCCCCTCTCTCTGCTAACACTGCACCCTGCGCTCCCCTCTCTGCTAACACTGCACCCTGCGCTCCCCTCCCTGCTAACACTGCACCCTGCGCTCCCCTCACTGCTAACACTGCACCCTGCGCTCCCCTCTCTGCTAACACTGCACCCTGCGCTCCCCTCTCTGCTAACACTACACCCTGCGCTCCCCTCTCTGCTAACACTGCACCCTGCGCTCCCCTCTCTTTGCTAACACTGCACCCTGCGCTCCCCTCTTTGCTAACACTGCACCCTGCGCTCCCCTCTCTGCTAACACTGCACCCTGCGCTCCCCTCTTTGCTAACACTGCACCCTGCGCTCCCCTCTCTGCTAACACTGCACCCTGCGCTCCCCTCTCTTTGCTAACACTGCACCCCCCTCTCTCTGCTAACACTGCACCCCTCTCTTTGCTAACACTGTATCCTGTGCTCTCTCTGTCTGTCCAGTATAGAACATGGAGAGGATTAGAGAGGGTTAAACAGTGGGGTGAGGGAATCCAATTGTTAAACTGTCCCCTCCCTTCTCACAGGGGGGTGGGGGTTTCTGCTAGGACAGATGTCCCTAAAAGTTGCAGGACATGCACACATTGTAGCAGGGGAAGACAGGCATTTTTAAGGTAGGTCATGTTTTTAATAAGATTTCCCGTATCCCCAAGAGCTTACAATAAAATGTTGGGGAAGCTGAGGGAAAGTGAGCCGGCTGCATGCAGGGGCTGTGTCTAAAACCAGCTCCCACCCCTCCAGAGGCTGCATCAGCTTCACTTGCTCTGCAGCTTTCCCCAAAACAGGTCACGGTTTCCTACAAACAGGATTGTCACGTCCCTCTGGGCTCCTGATTGTTAATAACAGAGGTTGGTTAATGTGAAAATGTGCTTGGAAGCTGGGTTACTGCAATAAGAGGTTACAGGGGCAATAAGGCACCCAAGAGCTGGGTTACTGCAGTAAGAGGTTACATGGGCAATAAGGCACCCAAGAGCTGGGTTACTGCAATAAGAGGTTACAGGGGCAATAAGGCACCCAAGAGCTGGGTTACTGCAATAAGAGGTTACAGGGGCAATAAGGCACCCAAGAGCTGGGTTACTGCAGTAAGAGGTTACATGGGCAATAAGGCACCCAAGAGCTGGGTTACTGCAGTAAGAGGTTACATGGGCAATAAGGCACCCAAGAGCTGGGTTACTGCAGTAAGAGGTTACAGGGGCAATAAGGCACCCAAGAGCTGGGTTACTGCAGTAAGAGGTTACAGGGGCAATAAGGCACCCAAGAGCTGGGTTACTGCAGTAAGAGGTTACATGGGCAATAAGGCACCCAAGAGCTGGGTTACTGCAGTAAGAGGTTACATGGGCAATAAGGCACCCAAGAGCTGGGTTACTGCAGTAAGAGGTTACAAGGGCATTAAGGAGCTGGGTTACTGCAATAAGAGGTTACAGACAGGGTCAGGAAGGTATTTATTAACAGGGTAAGACATAGGAGGATGTCTGTTGCCCCTCCCTATACTTGCCCCCGTTCCCACACACCCCTCCCCTGACAGACAGGCTGGCCTGGTGCTGACACCCTGAAGTGGGTGCGAGTGCTCTCGTCAAACCCAAAGATCAACAGAGATCTGCTGCTCCTCCCCTCACCCCCTCCTCCACGCAGCAGAACATCGCAGCATTAACCCCTTAACTACAGGGGCAATAAGGCACTCAGGAGCTGGGCTACTACATGGGTTGGGGAGGAATGGGCAACAGGAGAAGTACAGAATAGCCTGTAAAGACCGGGGCTGTGAGGTGCGGGGTGTTTGCTAATGTTTGGGAACATGCCTAGGGGCATATGGTTTTCTGTTGATGCCTTAGGAATTTGTGGGGAGGGGAACGTGACAGGAGACCGCCCCCCATCCCCCAGGTAACTGCTTGTCCTAAATAAACAGCAGCCATCTGCTGATAAGAGGGGAGGGGGAAGGTCCCGGGACCAAAACTTGCATCCCATCCCTATGCACTCTTGTCATTAACCCCTTTACTGCCAGATTGATTTACAGAGCCCGGCCACCTCCCCCATAGCTCAGTGTGTGTTATTGGGGAGGTTGTGTTCTTGTCAGGTAACACTAATCTGTGTTTGTCACAGAGAGGGGACAGTCCCCCCTCTCAGCAGCTGTTAGGCCCGGGGGCATGCATACAGTTGTGGGTCTCTGGAGTGTCACTGTGGATGTCTGTGTGTGAATGTGTTTATGAATTTGTGTATTTGTTTATGTGTGTATGTCTGTGTATAAGTGTGACTCTGTATGATTGTGTGTGTGTGTCAGTGTATGGATAGTATGCATGTGTGTTTATGACTGGTAGTGTGTGGAGTGCCACCCGCCTCCCTTCCTCTCCCCCCCCCTTGCACTCCTCCCCTCTGCTCAGGTACAGACAGGTAACTCTCAGCTTCCTCTCATACCAATCTCAGCACCCTGCGTGTCCCAGCGCGGCACCTTCAGCCTATCGCCACTCGTGGTCCTCCACACAGGTAAGGGACAACGAGAGGGAGGCTGGCACTGCCGCTGTACGCTTTTTATCTGTGCTGTGTATACATGTCATCATGTAGTAGTGTAAGTGTGTAAGAGGGAGGCTGACACTGCTGCTGCCTGCTGTGTATACATGTCATGATTGTGTGTGTGTGTGTGTGTGTAAGAGGGTGGGTGGCACTGCTGCCGCCTACTGTGTATACATGTCATGATTGTGTGTGTGTGTGTGTAAGAGGGTGGGTGGCACTGCTGCTGCCTGCTGTGTATACATGTCATGATTTTGTGTGTGTGTGTGTGTGTTTGTGTGTGTGTGAGGGTGGATGGCACTGCTGCTGCCCACTCTGTACCTGTGCTGTGTATACATGTCATTGTGTGTGTGTGTGTGACTATTGTCTTTCACGTAACTCTTCAAGGGTACCGCTAGGGCAGGGGATAAATAGACTGGAACCTCTAAGACTAGACAGTGCAGTGATACCGAGCCTTAAGGGCTAGGTGCACAGAGATATATTTATTTATAAAATGTGTTACCAGGAAGTAATACATTGAGAGTTACCTCTCGTTTTCAAGTATGTCCTGGGCATATAGATGTGAGTGTCCTGAATATCTCATGGAGAGTCACACAGGATCTGATTGAGACAGTCTGAGGTGAGTCACAGGTAGAAGTGGGAAGAGACAGACAGGGGGGAGAGCAAAGGTCAGAACTTAGCGCCCTAAAATCCCCTGACAGAGAAGCCCACACAGCCAGAACACTCCCCATATTAACCACTTCAGTGCCCGAGACCTGCAGAGACAGAATATCCCTCACCCCTAAGCCTTCACTGCCGAGCCCTACATACCAACACAGCGTGGTATATTGTTGTTCTCTGTATACCAGGCATTTTTTAACCCTTCATTTTTTTTCGTATTTAGTTAACCCCTCGTGTCCCGCACCATGGGGAAGAAAGAGGAATCCGGTGACAGAGAGACACATTACATCATCCAACCAGGTGACACGGGGACCATGGCATTTATAGGGTGATCCTATTAAAGCCTATGTGGGCAGCTGATTTGTGTAAGAGGGTGATCCCATTAAAGAAATATAAAAGGTTACTGGTATGTGTTGGAGCAGGGGTGCGCAAGTTTTTTCAGGGGTGCGCAGCAGTTGCAGAGGCTCTTCCCCACTGCATTTAAATTAAATGTTGGGGGATCGCTTGAGGCCTCTGCAATGTCTCCTACCTGGTCTTTGGCAACGCCGCGGGTCACGTGACATCACGTTGCCAGTCACGTCACCCCGCAGTGTCATTTGACGCCGAACATAAGGAAGGAGGGGGGCGCGAGGAGGTAAGGAGAGCAGGTGGGAAAGATTGTGCACCCCTGTTTTAGTGGGTGATCATATTGACGTCTATGGGGGTAACTGTGTAAGAGGGTGAAGATAACAACAACAAGAACAACAACAATTTATTTCATATAGTGCTTTTCTCCCACTGGAACTCAAAGCGCTTCACAATTACAGCATAGTACTATATAGGATTTTTACATTCTATGTATTTGATGTCAGAGACACAGGGAGATAAAGTGACTTGCTCACAATGAGCTGACACTGGGATTTGAACAAAGGTCCCTGATTTTAGAGTCAGTGCCGTTACTCACTGAACCACTCCAACATCTATGGGATAACTAGGTGGTCTTATTAAAGCCTGCTGGAGTGAGGACGTGCTGTGATGAGCTTCCAGGTGGGAGTGGAAGTAGCTGGGCTGCGGCCGCTAAGAAAACGAGCGGCTGTGACTTTGGCCGGTCTGCCCGATATTATGGATGCTGGGAATTCGAGAGAAAAGAATGTGACGGATAAATCAGAAGAATTGTATAAAGCAGCAAAACCGAATATATAAACGTGCTCAGCATGGAAATGAAGATCATAAGGCTGCAAAGAGGGCTTGGAAAAGAAAAGGATACGTCTAACAAGGAAACGCTGCAAATTATCCTTGCAAGCCACCTAGAAGAATAAAAGATACTTAAAGAAAAAGGAGCTCAGTGAGACAATAAGTCTTTCCACAGAAGATCTTGTGGAGCTCAGTGAGGAGGAAACAGCTACACTGCCGTGTCATTTCAAAGACGGGGTCCACACGGGGACAAAAGAATGTCACCAACTAAAATGAGAACCTTTCTAAATATCTGTACAACCTGGTCTCTGGATTCAAACAAAGCTATGTCCAGACATCAGCTCCTTTAGCAATATCTCCCCAGTAGGGACTTAGGCACGTTCTATAGTGCCGGGCGCGTGCTGCGCTGAATAGAACAGCCCTTAGACGCCTGAATGTTGCAGAAAATATTACCTCTGAAATAACGCTGACGGGTTTCTTTGCTTAAAGCGTGTGTACACGTTTGGGAACTATTTGGGAAATAGCATTTTCCTAATAAATGTGTTTTTATGTGTTGTAAAGGAAAATGTGCAAGCCCAATAGATTGGATATATAGACAAACAAGAGAGTTTAAACATCGTATTTGAGAGTAAATCCGAATTTTCTGATCGTCGTAAAATCAAAAGAACAACAAGTTTGAATGATGCTGTTATCTGGTAAGAGACAGTTGAAGTGAATAGTGCTAAATTTTGTATCTTTATGTGAGAGAGGGCAGTCAAGTGGAGAATTCACTGAGGGCGACCATAAGGTACAAAAATAATGTCTCCTGGTATGATATACAACATGTAATGATGTTAGTTAAATTGGAAAAATCCAATGATTGTTTTTGATATAGATATATATTTATATACAGTATACCGTTGTATATCAGAACACTTAAACCTTCCTTTGGGGCACAAATCCAACTGCAAGACTGTCACATCTAGAGGTAAAGAAAGCCATTGATATAATGAATGATTATGGAGTACCAGTACATATGAGGGATGTGTTATGGTTGTGTTTCCGTGGCAGAATGTGTGTTCGAGCCAACTTTAGAGCTAGGAATATAATTGGCAGAGCTTGGCCGAGGGAAGTGTGTGGGGACACATTATAGTCAATGGAGCATCTTCTGTTGACATGCCCTTTCAGTGAGGAAGTATGGGAAATAATAGCAACGTTTTTAAAGATGCCAACATCTTGTCACTGGAGACTTTTAGATTCCACATTGGAAAGATTCAGTAAGATATCTTTGTGATAAATGCAGAATGTATGTATATAACATCTAAGCAATGCAAGATGTTTTTTCACAATAAGACAGCTGGTGTTAACATCAAACTCTGTTGTATAATTGACTTACATGTCTAAAAAAGATATTTTATAAAGGTAAGACTGTGCATAATGGCAAAATGTACTGGAAATGTATTGATTTCAGATTTTTGAATGGAATAATAATAATTAGTTGACAACGTTTTGCTTGTTTTGTTCTGTTGAAAGTGCCCCAATAAAAGACTTGTATGAAACATTTTAGGCTTACTAATGTATGTAAGGGGGGGGGGGGGTCCTATTAAAGTCTATAAGGATAGCAGAGAGGGGGTGTCTTGATTAAATAGCAAGAGCTGGAGGGCGTTGAATGTCTTACTGCTTTCTGTTTGTCTGTGTATATTAGGGCTGCTGTTATAGGATGGGGTCAAGGAGGGGCCTTTGTATGGGGACATCAAAGGTTTGAATCCCCTGTTAAATCCTCAAAGGGTTTACGGGGTGCGTTATAGGGTCAGATCTGTTTCTTTAATTGCATGGGAAGCTGAGGTTGAATCATATGAAATCCCAAGTCCTGCCCATGAATGTATGTATGATATGCCTGTGAAAGCGCTCAGCCATATAACCCCTTCCCTGATTTGTTTAATGAGCTTCTCACAGTGCAAGGTGTTTAAAGTGTTTGCAAACAATACACAATACAGATTGCTCCACTTTCTCTCCCTCACCCTCTCTCCCTCCCTCTGTCAGGAAACTCCATCCCTCTCTTTTTCTCCCCTCTTCACACACCCTCTCCAACACCTTTTCTTCCCCAAGGTCCTCATGCTCTTTCCATCTCTGTTACCCCTAAACACCAACCTCTTTTGTCCCATCCCCTCATTCCCTCTGCCCCCCTCACCCTCTAACACATATTTTCTTTCTCCACAGGCCCGGATGCTCTCTTTATCTCTCTCAAATCCCTCACCCCCCGAGGTGTGAACACTTTCTACCCCCTCACACTTTCTCTATCTCCCCTCATACTCTTTCTCTCCCGGTCACACACACTCTCTCTCCTGCATACACTCTCTCTCTACCCCACTCACACTTTCTCTCTCTCCCCTCACACGCTCTCTCTCCCCCATCACACTCTCTCTCCACTTCCCCCCCGCACACTCTCTCTTCCCCCTCTCCCCCCCTCACACTCTCTCTCTCCCCTAGGTCCGGATACTCTGTCCCCGGGGTGTCGAGAGTTGACGCAGGCAGTACGGATTCAGCAGCGCTCGCTGGAGCAGAGAGTGCAGAACTGTCTGGATGAGCTGCGCCGGCTCTGCGTGCGTGAGGCTGTAAGTTCTATCCCCCCCTGGCTTCCCCACCAATCAGAGAGCAGTACCATGGACCAACGCTCAACCTTATTGGCTAAAGCAGTGACACTCTCACTCTTTGTTGCCCCATCTCTCTTTTTCCCCCTCTCACGCTCTTTTCCTAACCCCTTTCTATCTCACGTCTCACACACTCTCTCTCCCCCTCCTTCATCTCTGGCCCTCCCTCTCCCCCTTCCTCTCACTCTATCCTCCTTCCCCTCCCTCTATCCCCCTTTCCCACCCTCTACCCTCTCCCTCTCTCCCCCTTCCCCTCCCTCTATCCTCCTTCCTCTCCCTCTATCCCCTCTCCCACTCTCCCCCTTCCTCTCCCTCTCTGCCCCTTCCTCCTCTCCTCTCCCCATCCCACCCTCTCACCTCCTCACTGCTCAGGTCAGGTCACCAAACTCCTGCAGTGACCCCTTAATCTTTCTCCTGCCAGAGACCTGCACTACATCCGCTTCATTAACCTCTCCATTTCCACCCCCAGGAACTGACCGGTGTCCTGCCCAGAGAGTACCCCCTCAAACAAGGGGAGACCCCCCCGAAAGTGCGGAGAAGGGTGGGGGCCGCTTTTTCATTGGATGAGCGAACAATTCTGCCCCGGGGAGAGGTGAGTGTGAGCTCAAGGTGCAGTACAGGAATAGCAGAGGAGGCTGCAGGGCAGGATAGGGGTGCAGTGATAGAGCTGTGTGTGGTGGGTTCAGTACAAAACTAGGAGAAGGGCAGTATTAGGGTGTATTTTGGGATACTCCTAACACCCCTGCATCCTATTGACCCAGATGTCAGCATCTGCCCTTCCCCTGGGAATAGCAGAGACACTGCTACCACTGGGGCGTGTTTGATAGTAATAGAGGTGTGTGTCTGGAAAAACATCCTGTGCTCCACCTGCCATTGTTACACAGCATAACGTGGTGTGTGTGTATGTATATATGTATCTGCATTATGTTATTGGGGGGGGGGGGGGTATGTATATATTGGTGTGTGCTCATTTGCATGTCTTAGACAGGTCTGCAACCCTGCCTTTCATCATTATCATCCAGCATACAGTGCTCCTACTGCAGCAAGGGATTCTGGGAAATGACATGCAAATGAGCACACAGTGCCACCTTTTGCTTCAAATCCATTTTGACATGGACCCCTATAAGCGTAGATTTTTTTGTGTGGCGAGTAGATTTTTTGGTGATTTGTCGACCAATATATATATATATATATACCCCGCATTAACATACGCAATGGGACTGGAGCATGTATGTAAAGTGAAAATGTACTTAAAGTGAAGCACTACCTTTTCCCACTTATCGATGCATGTACTGTACTGAAATCGTTATATACGTGCATAACTGATGTAAATAACGCATTTGTAAAGGCTCTATAGTCTCCCCGCTTGTGCACAGCTTCGGTACAGGTAGGGAGCCGGTATTGCTGTTCAGGGCGTGATGACAGGCACATGCGCGAGCTGCCGTTTGCCTATTGGGCGATATGTACTTACTCGCGAGTGTACTTAAAGTGAGTGTACTTAAAGCGGGGTATGCCTGTAATATATATATATATAATGGATACAACAGAATGGACCACATCCAAGTCCAATACTTGAGCCGCCTACGATTTGCAGATGACACTGTTATTTTTACCACAAGTCCAGAAGACCTCCAGCAACAAATCAGAGAACTCTCTGAAGCAAGAAAGAAAGGGGCTTGCATATGAATCTCAGCGAGACCAAAGTGATATTCAACAAATGTGTCAACTCTGCAAAGATCGAAATAAATGGAATACAACTAGAAGAAGTCAAAGACTACGTTTACCTTGGCCGGCAAGTAACAATGGATGGGAACCTTGTGAATTAAATTGATAGGAGAATGCAGATGGGATGGGACGCATTTGGAAGAAAGAAGACAATCTTTCAAAGGAACCTTCTACTGTGCTTCAGGAGTGAAGTTTTTGACCAGTGTATTCTTCCTTTACTCACATATGGATGTGACAGCCGCCACCAGTCTAAGTTCTTTCAGAACTAAGGCTGTCTCACATTTTATTCTGGTCTGTAACTGCTACATACGTCTATAATATATATTATCTCTAACTGTGCGTGCAATGTCTTGTATATAATGTATACCCTGTTCACTTAATGTAACTGTATCTGTAACCATTTGTCATCTTAACTCTGTGCCCAGGACATACTTGAAAACGAGAGGTAACTCTCAATATATTACTTCCTGGTAAAACATTTTTATAAATAAATAAATAAACTTGGACCCTAAATGCAAAGATAATTCGGAAGCTTCCGACAACTCAAAGAAGTATGGAGAGGTCTATGTTGGGTATTACCTGAAGAGACAGGAAAATTAATGAATGGGTTCAAAACAAGAGTATATGACATCATCACAAGGGTGAAGAGATTAAAATGGCAGTGGGCCGGACATATCGCAAGAAGAAATGACCATCTTTGGACAAAAATGGCAAGCGACTGGATTCCAAGGGACGTTAAAATACCAAGACAAGGACCAAATAAGATGGGAGGATGAAATCAGAAAATCTGTTGGAACATTATGGAGAAGAGAAGTGTGTAACTGCAATACCTGGAAGATAATTTGGGAGGCCTTCATCCAGCATTGGATCGATAAGGGCTAAGAAGAAGATGATGATGATGATATATATGTCTGTCTGTCCTATCCATCACTCTCTTGACCTGTCCATCAATCACTCTCATCACTTGCATTCACTCCCCCTGCTTGTCAATCACTTGCCTGTCAGCCTTTTGCCTGTCATTCCCGCCCCCGCCCCCCCACACCTGTCAGTCACTCACTTGTCATTCAATCCTCCACCAGTAAGTCACTGCCCTGTCATTCATTCCCCCCATCTGTCCGTTACTCTCCCCCGCCCAGGATCCGCTCAGCTATCTGGAGAGGGATTTAGCTCTGCAGCTGCAGATCACGGAGGCTGCGAGGCGTCTCTACCGGGAGGATTCTCTCGCCAAACCAGTCCGGCGGCAGAGGAAGGCAGCACTGAGAGCCGCCGAGCGGAAACTCACCGGGCTGGAGGAGAGGCTAAGCCAGGAGCGCAGCCAAGGACGGGGCGTACGAGGAGACGGTGAGATGGAGGGGGGGCGACTGGTGGAGAGGGAGAGGAAAGAGCGGGGGAGAAAGGAGGGGCTGCAATGCTCTATAGAGAGGGAGTGATGCTCTGCAGGGGAAGTAGGGTGATGCTCTTTGGGGATAAGGGAGGGTGATTAATGCTCTCCAGGTATGAGGATGAGTGAGCGATGCTCTGTGGGGGAAGAGAGGGAGAATGATGCTCTGCCAGGAGAGAGGGGGGAGTAATGCTCTGCGAGGAGATTTATGGGGAGCAATGCTCTGTGGGGAGAAGGCGGTAAAGCAATACTCTGCAGGAAGGAGGGCGAGTTACGCTCTGTGTGAAGAGCGGGGGAGCGAAGCTCTGCAGAGAGAGAGTGACGCTCTGTCTGTAAAGGAGAGAAAGCAATGCTCTGCAGGGGAGGGGGAAAACTATACTTCGGGGAGAGATAGAGGGTGAGTGACGCTCTGCATGCGGAGTGCGGGGGTGCAACACTGTAGGGAGAGGGAGAGCAACATTTTGCGGGGTGAGGGGAGCGATGATCTGCAGGTTTTTGACTCTGGTCTTCCTCTTTAGACAGCAGTGTATCTGAATCCAGCTCCCTGTCTGATATCACAATACTGGAAGAAGGTGAGAGAGAGAGAAGTGGCGGAAGAGAGAGAGGAGCGGGGGGGGGGGGGGGGGGAGAGGGGAAAAGAGAGAGGGAGGAGCGGGGAAAAGAGAGAGGGAGGAGCGGGGGAAGAGGGAGAGAGAGGAGTGGGGAAAGAGAGAAAATGTAAGATTGTGGGGGTGGGGTGGGGAGGTGAGAGAGAAAGGGAGGGTGAAGGTAGAGGGAGGGTGAAGGTAGAGGGAATGTGGAGCACTAGAGAGATTGGGGGGAGGGGGGTAGTGACATTTGTTGGGCACCGCTATTTCTCGCTCCCTGGTTATGAATGTCCCCTGCTCTCTCTTACAGATGACACCCAGCGCCTGACCCATGCCACCCCCTCGTCTGTCATCCGGCCTCTCCCTCCACAGACCCTGGAGGGATTGTGTCCCCTGTGGTGCGAGAGTGACCCTGAGAAATCCCCCCTACAGAATAGCCCGTGGATGGAATCCAGTCTGGATCTGCCCTATGAGAAGCCCAGGAGGGGGGCGTGTGACTCAGAGAGCAACAGCAGGTGACACAGTAACAAGTGACATCCAGTGTGTCCATCCCCATGCAGGGTAAGGCTGGTGCCATGGTACTGCAGACCGTGCGGAGGCGAACAGACTGCGCTAAGGCCAGGGAAAGCCCCCGCTTTCCCTCAGCCTCCGCACGGGAGAAGGCACCATGGCCCCAGCCTAACACAGTGACACAGACAGAGGGGAGCTATGGGACAGGAATCTGTCTCTCTATGAAGGGTGACACAGGCAGAAAGAACCTATTGGACATGGAGTTTGTCCCTCCTCCTTCAGAGTGACACAGACTGTAGGAAGCTATGGGACATCAGTGTGACACAGACAGAAGAGGAGCTACTGTATAGGATATGTAGTCTGTCCATCGCCCCGCAGGGTGACACAGACAGAACGGGAACGAAGGAACATAGTCTGTCCCTCCCATTGCAGGGTGACACAGTGACACGGACAGAAGGTACCTTTGACCCACCTAACGTGACCTCTCTCCTGTAGCAGTCCCACTGCCACCCCCATACCCAGTCCCCAAGAAGCACCCGTAGGAGGTGGCCGTCTTAACTGCACCTCGGCGAATATAGTGACACTGAGTATGCACAGCACTCCTGAAACCAGCAGCAAGAGGGGGATCTCCCCGTCTATGAGGTGAGAGCGTTATACAGAGAGAATTCCTCCGGTGTTATATAGAGGGAAAGACATGACCTGTCTGCGGGATTTCATTATTAGTATACGTCTCTTCCCTGTTTGGCTTTTTTTTAATAGCCCTTGAATAAATCCCCCATTATCATTACAGTAACCTTCCCAATATCAGGATTATGTCCGGGCCTAATGCACGCCCCAGTCTCACATACAGGGATTGTCCTGAGCACCCCTTGGTTATTGGGATACATCTCTACCTTTTTAATAACTTTTTTGAAATAACCCCTCATATATAAATCCCTCATTATCAACAGGATAAATGTCTCTGATCAGGATCCCCCCCCCCCCGGTGTTATATTTAGGGAACATCCTGACCTTAGTCTGCTTGAATTTAATCATTGGGATACGTCTCTTTATATTGTTTCATTTTTAATAACCCCAACATAAAGCTCCAATTATTAGGGTAAACGTTCAAAAATCAGGATCCTTTAAGGGTTTTATAAACACTCTGGTGTTATATAGAGGGAATGCCCTGACCTCTATCTGCGGGATTTAATCATTAGGATTATACGAGGGTTTTATTTAACACACTGTTATTTGATGCCCCGCAGGGTGCAGAGTGCGCAGGACCTGTCCGAGCTTCGGGGTCGCTCCTCCTGCCGGCGTGCGACCAGCTTCGCTGTCCCGTTCAGTCCTATATACAACCTGACCAATCCTATATACAACCTGACCAATCCTATATACTTCTCTTCCGACAATCACTCTGATTCATCCAGCCCGCCCCCCTCCTACAAGCTGACCTTCTGCCCCGTTGCCCCGCAGGAGGAGGGGCTTAGTATGACCCGTGCGCCCTCCCTCAAGGAGCATGCTGGGAGGGGAGGACCCTCGAGGTCAGAGGTCACGGAGGAGCTGCAGTGGTGGCATGTCAGGGCGCGGATGAGAGGGGGTGATGTTCTGCGGCCGAGGTCGCTGGACAGGCAGGGGGCAATAAGGCTGCGCAGCGGGGCATCCCAGAGTCAGCTGTTCCGCTCAAAGACGCAGAGAGTGCCGGTAATGTACTGTCTCATTAAGGGGTTTCTGGGGGGTCGGGCCTATATATATATGTCACACACACAGATATAGCCCAAACTATTGCAACCCATGGTGCGCCCCCTTCTTGCTCACGGTTCATTGAAAACAGTGGCTGCTTCTCCGTGTGTGTGTGTGTGTATGTGTGTATATATATATATATATACAAATATAACTGTATGCTCATCTGCATGTCTTAGGCAGGTCTGCAACCCCACCTTTCCCCATTATCACCCAGCATACAGCACTTCCACTGCAGCAAGGGATACTGGGAAATGACATGCAAATGAGCACACAGTGTCACTCACCATAACTTAACTCAGTATTATATATATATATATATATATATATATATATATATATATATATATATATATATATATAGTGGTTGACAAATCACCAAAAAAATCTACTCGCCACACAAAAAAATCTACTCGCCCGGGGCGAGCAAATGTATAGGTTTGTCGAACACTGTATATATACACACACACACACACACACACACACACACACATACGGAGAAGCAGGTTGGCCCATCCTTTAGCTTCTTTGCATAGCCAGTTAATCAACCCCACACTGATGAGACCCATTAAGGTAGAAACGGCTGTCTGTGGGTGGGTTTTCTGGGTATGCACCTTAACCCTGGCTGTGCTCAAAGCTGTGACCATGCAGCAAGCTTAAGCCTATAGGGAACCATGTTAAAAATGGTTTTTGAAGCAAAAAGTGGCACTGTGTGCTCATTTGCATGTCATTTCCCAGAATCCCTTGCTGCAGTGGAAGTGCTGTATGCTGGGTGATAATGGGGAAAGGCGGGGTTGCAGACCTGTCTAAGACATGCAGATGAGCACACAGTAATATTTACATTTATATATATATATATATATATATATATATATATATATATATATACCTAATACTGAAGAACTCATTTATTGTGCTCTATATATATATATGTGTGTGTGTGTGTATGTTTCTCAGTGTTTGCATGTATGTATATGTGCAACAGCAGTGTTTGTGTAATATATACAAGTGTGTACTCTAGGTCATCTCCTGTATAGACATATCCCTGCTGTTTCATGCTGAGGCCTGCACTGCACCCTCACCACCACTGACACCTCACCCTGCAGGGAGGTGTGTGTGTGTGTGTGTGTGTGTGTGTGTGTGTGTGTGTGTGTGTGTGTGTGTGTGTGTGTGTGTGTGTGTGTGTGTGTGTGTGTGTGTGTGTGTGTGTGTGTGTGTGTGTGTGTGTGTGTGTGTGTGTGTGTGCGCGCGCGCGCGCACTGGGAAAAGTGCATAGAAGTTCCACAAATAAAGGGTGATGAAGGTCTGATTTTTGAGGAGGATATCTAAATTAGATTTGTTTACATTAGAAATTAGCTATCTAAGATGGGATATGATAACTATATACAAATATATTCCGGGTCAATACACAGAACTTTCAAGGGAACTATACATTCCAAGGACAGTACAAACGACACTGGGTCATCCCTTGAGATTGCTACTGTATACATCTCAAGTAAAACTACACCTCGAACATGGATTACATTTTTGGGCAAACAATGTCTTCATAGTGTAGGTCTCCTCTAAGACAGAGATATATAAAGTTGAGCTCTACTCACAAGTTAATAATGGAATTCTCCATTTAATGTGGCAGCCAAGAACAGAACCTGGTGAAAAGTCCATATGGGACCTGAGACGTTGTCTTTCCACTGTTCTTGGCTGCCACATTAGGCCTCGGCCATGTTTACTGCTTGCTGGCAGAAGCGTGCTGACACGCGCTCCCGCTCAGCAATGAGCCCCTACAGCCGCAATTAGAGCGGCTTTAGTAGGGGCTCACCTGCGCTTCCGCGCGCTTGCGGAAGCGCAGGTCTTAGGGGAATTTAAAATTCCCCCGCTTGCCGGCGCGACAGGCCGGTCACGTGAGCGGTTCGCCCAATGAGGGCGAACCAGCTTCGTGACGTCACTGGCCCGCCCCCTGACGGCGCGTGCGGTAAGCAACCGCCATGCCAGGGAAGCACCCGCTTTCCCTGAGCCTCAGCGCGCCTCAGCGAGCAAGCAAGGAGCCTGGACTCAGCCTTAGATGGAGAATTGTATTATGAACTTGTGAGTAGAGCTCTATGTATCTCTGTCCTACAGGAGACCTGTAATTTGAAGAATGTGTTTGTGTGTGTTGTGTTGGCGACACAAGCAGGATTCTCCTCGCCTGAAACGGTTCCCCCGCACTTTGGAATTGTTACATTTTTGGGCACCGCTCCATAAAAAAAAGAATTTTATGGGGCTGGAAGGAATTTATTTTCCCCCTTATGAGACATAATTGGCTAATATTTCCCTACGATTTTTTGTTTGCCTCTTCTGGGTCAATATGAATACACGTATAGGATGAGCATCTATGACGATTAAATTTAACATAGGTTGAACTCGATGGACATGTCTTTGTTTTTTTAACTGTAACTATGTAATATAAGTATGTGTATATGTCTTCCTCCACTATCTGCATTTCCAAACCTGTTCCCCTCCTTGTCCCTGCAGCTTCCCCCCAGGCAGGTGCTGCGCCGGACAGCTGAGGGCACCCCCCTGCAGTGGTATGACCCGGACGAGGCTCAGATTATCAGCCAGGTGTAAAACTACAGGACTATGTGAAACAGGGAGTCACCCCTCCCAACTCCTCAGGGACTGCTCTACCTCCTGGACTTTTGTATCTATGTATATATCCACCTCTCCCGCTTCTATCTTGCTTCCTCCATGCTCTCTCCCTCCCTCGCTCTCTCTGCTGGACAGATGGACATCAACGTTTTGGTTTCACCCCTTCGCTGCCAGTATGGCTGGCTCCTCTGGCAGTGGGGGGGATAAGAGTTGTATGTTATTGTTGCTGGAGCTTTTGTACATTGTGTTTTGGTGTGTTGAATATCTGTTGAAAATTTGAAAGAATACAAAAAAAAGAGTTCTATGTTAAATTAAAAACTAGTGGGACTGTGATCCCCCTACCCTGACTCTCTCTAATTGCTAACGCTATCATTAAAAGTTGGTTACAGTCAGCGTGGCCGAGTAAATGTCTCCATTATTTATTACGTGTACAGTTGTAAAGGCAGAGCATCGCTTCTTTAACCCCTTCCCTGCCACAGCCCGGCAGAGCGTTGCTCTGTTAACTGCTGCCACAGCCCTACAGAGTGAACTCGGCGGCTGTTCGAGATCAGCAGAACTTCACTCCTTTAACCCTCCAATGCCAGACACCCGCAGAGCGTCATTCTATTAACCCCTTTCCTACAGAGCACCGCCCTGTTAACCCCTCCCCTGTCAGACACCAGTAGACCTTTGTCCCTTAACCCCTCCCCTGCCAGAGATCTGCAGAGCATCACTTTGTTACTCCCTCCTCTTCCAGAGAACTGCAGATCTTCCTGTTCCTTCCCTGCCAGAGACTTGCAGATTGTTGCTCGGTTAACCCCTTGGACTCGGAGTAAAGTCAGAGCATAGCTCCTGTGGGACCGAACTTTACTGATTACTCAAGTAACAACCCTCCTGAAGTTGGACATAAGGAGACAATGACACCCAGTGGTGATATTTTGGTATTACATCTGGAAAGACGTTAACTCCTTGGATGCCACAGGAGCAAAGCATTGCTTGAACACACATTCCCAGCTAGCTCAAACTCCTACACCCACCACATCATGAATATATATTTATGTAAAAAAAGAGTTGGGAATTGTATACAACAAAAGACAGGGTGCCCAATGCTACATCAAATTGACAAAACATATATGGTAATAAGTACAAAGTTCAAATACTTAAATAATAATAATGATTACTTGGTTATTTAGTTAAACCCTTTGGCCAAAGCGTTATAAGCCTGCATATCAAAGTTTTAGCAGTTTTCTGGTTTGGAGCATTCAGATGTGTGTTAACACAATGCCAAGGAGGAAAGACATCAGCAATGATCTTAGAGAAGCAATTGTTGCTGCCCATCAATCTGGGAAGGGTTATAATGCAATTTCCAAACAATTTAAAGTCCATCATTCTACAGTGAGAAAGATTATTCAAAAGTGGAAAACATTCAAGACAGTTGCCAATCTTCCCAGGAGTGGACGTCCCAGCAAATTCACCCCAAGGTCAGACCATGCAATGCTCAGAGAAATTGCAATAAAAACAAGACTTACATCTCAGACTCTACAGGCCTCAGTTAGCATGTTAAATGTTAAAGTTCATGACAGTACAATTAGAAAAAGACTGAACAAGTATGGTTTGTTTGGAAGGGTTGCCAGGAGAAAGTCTCTTCTCTCTAAAAAGAACATGGCAGCACGGCTTAGGTTTGCAAAGTTGCATCTGAACAAACCACAAGACTTCTGGAACAATGTCCTTCGGAAAGACGAGACCAAAGTGGAGATGTTTGGCCATAATGCACAGCGCCACGTTTGGCGAAAACCAAACACAGCATATCAGCACAAACACCTCATACCAACTGTCAAGCACGGTGGTGGTGGGGTGATGATTTGGGCTTGTTTTGCAGCCACAGGACCTGGGAACCTTGCAGTCATTGAGTTGACCATGAACTCCTCTGTATACCAAAGTATTCTAGAGTCAAATGTGAGGCCATCTGTTGAACAGCTAAAGCTTGGCCGAAATTAGGTCATGCAACAGGACAATGATCCCAAGCACACCAGCAAATCTACAACAGAAAGGCTGAAAAAGAAAAGAATCAAGGTGTTGCAATGGCCCAGTCAATGTCCAGACCTCAACCCGATTGAAATGCTGTGGCTGGACCTTAAGAGAGCTGTGCATAAACAAATGCCCACAATCCTCAATGAACTGAAGCAACGCTGTTAAGAAGAGTGGACCAAAATTCCTCCACAACGATGTGAGAGACTGATAAAGTCATACAGAAAAGGATTACTTCAAGTTATTGCTGCTAAAGGTGGTTCTACAAGCTATTGAATTATAAGGTATACTTACTTTTTCACACATGGCTTCTCCATTTTGGCTTTATTTTTGTTAAATAAATCATGACACGGTGTAATATGTCATGTGTTGTTGTTCATCTGAGGTTGTATTTGCCTAATTTTAAGACCTACTAAGGAACAGATGATTGTTATTATGTCCTGATATGTCAAACCATAGAATTCAAAGAGGCTGTACTTTCTTTTTCACACCACTATATATATATAAATATATATTGTTAGGCCTTGCGAACAGGTGTCTGCCTTGACGTGGCTCGCAAGCTTACAACGCTTTGGCCAACGGGTTAAACTAAATGACCCTATTTCAAGAGAATATATAAGTATTTTACTGTGTATTTCTGTCATGCTGCATGTAGCATTGGGCTTCTCTGTCGTCTGTTGGTTACACAGAACAGGCCAGGATCTGAGCAGGGGCCTGCAGTAACAGGGACCAATAAGATATTGCTAAAAAGGGGGGCCCAGTCCACATAATGATCTCAGAACAGTAGCAAGTAAATGTAACTCACATGAGTGTTGAGTGGGCACCGAGGGAAGAAATGTGTCGAGTGATAGCGGTATGGATTTAATAAAGTTCAACCATGTCAATCTTATTGTTACTGTGACTGCAGTGTCCCCAAGCCCGGGAACATGAATAAAGATTGCAGTCGTACTATAAAAACTGCTGGCACCCATCTTTTCTACTGCCCAGCCAACCACATCCAGCACCTTGAGACAAGGGGAATCTATGCTGATGGCAAACACCTCCATGTAACCGCCCTAGGGAGCCGGGCAGGGAGGGTCACGTTAGGCGGAGTTTAAAGTAATGGTTACGGCGACACCACCGCGTGACGTCGCCATAGCGATTGTTGCCCTGAGGTGCAGGAGACCTCGGGAGCGCAACAGGTGCGCGGCGGAGGCGTTGCCCATGACATCACAAGCGGTTCGCTCTCATTGGCTGAACGGTTCAAGTGACACTGACGTCACGCTGCCGTCGCTGACCAAGACAAAAATCCTTGGCTTCAGCGATTTTGGTCGCCATGTCACTGCATAGCGCCGTCGCGGACTTGAAGTACTAGTGACGGCACTGTGCGCCGTCGCCAGTACTATAAGCGCAACCTCAATCTACGCATCTATCTGCCTACCATTTTTCATATCATGCAAATATGTATGGTGTGTATATTGAGAATATCTATAATCTACATATACTTGAGAAACCAAATGTGTTCATGTATTACAGATAAATAAATGTATGTTACATATAAACATTGAAAAGTAAATATATACATATGCACCTACTACAGAAAAACGCTACATAAATATATATACATATGCACCTACTACAGAAAATGCTACATAAATATATATATACATATGCACCTACATACAGAAAATGCTATATAAATATATACACATATGCACCTACATACAGCAAAATGCTACATAAATATATATACATATGCACCTACATACAGCAAAATGCTACATAAATATATATACATATGCACCTACATACAGAAAAATGCTACATAAATATATATACATATGCACCTACATACAGAAAAATGCTACATAAATATATATACATATGCACCTACATACAGAAAATGCTCTATAAATATATATAACATTACCACATTTATATCAGGTATATTAAACTAATATAATTGACACATAAAGGGAAAGTGTGCGCGCGTGCGTGTGTGTTTGGCAGCAGCGTGGTTGAAGGGTTAACCCCCCGGTGGGCGTGGCCTCAGCCTCCTCACTTCCTAGTTGCTGTGGATTGTTTTCAGCAATGTCTGGGGAAACCCTGCACCCTGCTACAGCCCGGCACACGGTAATATGGCGGTGCCACGCCCCCCCCCCCCCATCCCTTATTAGGGTGGGCGTCACAGTGCTTCCTTATGTTGTCTGCTCACCCTCCACACACACGCACTTTGTGCCGCTTTATGTCAGCATTTTGTGTAAAAGGAAAGCAGTGGTACGAATCCCTAGTTTAAAGCTCCAGTCCCACTGCGCGCCTGTCTGTCTCGGGTTAGGGTTTAACCCGCGGGAACGAGGCTGGCCGTTCGGTTGCAGTGATTAGGGTGATTTAAGGTTGTTAAGGGGTCGGCCTTCTTTAATGAGCCCCTGGAAAGAAATGGTGGTGGGGTTTTGGGAAAATGTTGACCTCGTGCCGTTTTTCTCTCTTTGTGCTGCAGATAAACAGAGTGAAAGTGAATCTAAAGAGCAGCAGAGGCATGTCCTCCCCTTCGGAAAGAGTAAGTGGGGGGAGGGGAGGGCAGTGGGAAATGCACCAGGGCTGAAATTATACTCTTTTTTTATTTTTATTTTATGGAGTTTATCCCTCCCAACCAAGGGTGAGACAGGCTGAAGCAATGGGACATGAAGTGTATGCCTCTTTCTCTCCCCCACCCCCTACGGAAGGGAGCTCTGTGACACAGTCTGTCCCCCCCACCCCAGGGTGACAGAAGGAAGCTGTGGGACATGAAGTGTATGCCTCTTTCTCTCCCCCACGCCCTACAGAAGGGAGCTCTGTGACACAGTCTGCCCCCCCACCCCAGGGTGACAGAAGGAAGCAATGGGACATGAAGTGTATGCCTCTTTCTCTCCCCCACGCCCCACGGAAGGGAGCTCTGTGACACAGTCTGTCCCCCCCACCCCATTGTGACAGAAGGAAGCTGTGGGACATGGTGTATGCCTCTTTCTCTGAAGGGTGATCAAGATAGAAGGGAGCCCTGGGACACAACCTATTCCTCCCTCCCAAGGTTGACACAGACGGAAAGGAGTTATGAGATATGAAGTTTGACCCACAGTAGGGTGACACAGAAAGGGAGAGGTCCCAAAATGGGGCAGTCACCGACATAAGGGCTGCTGTGCCTCTAGGGGGTACATGCGGTGGTTTACTAGATTTGTGCGCGCCAACGGGAAGGGGGACTCGCGCGGGCTATTTAAACCCTGAGCTCGCAGGATTGCAGGAGCTGCTCGGTGATTTTGTTTTTCCCGCCCATCCCAGTAAGAATGTAATGTTGTGTTATGTCTAACCATATCTTATGAATCTGTTATCAGATCCATTGTCACAGCTTCGGCGGAACTGTCAGACCAGTCAACGCAGGGACACCGTAAAGACCCGAAATGGGGCTCCATCCGATGCGGATGGGCCCCAGGTAACGGTCCCCCTGAAAAGATTGTGTGGGCTGGAGGCACCGACACAGGCAGTCGGGCGCCGTACCCCTGGCACCAATCTTAGCTAGCTGGGCTCTATCCTATGCGGGTAGGCCCAGGCAGCCATGATAGGGGGACCTAGGGTGAACGGATGACGTGGCGGTTGAGAGTATTCTCCCGGTAGCGGTCGAGAGTGTCTCTCTCGGTGGACAGTAGATTAGGGCGGTTGGAGAAGGGCTCCCGGCGGAAGATACCGAGAATAGGGATGACAAAGGACTAAGATTATGGCTGACAGTTATTTTCAAGTATTGTTAAAACAATAAAGCTGTGGCCAATTTTACTTCCACAAAACTGTGTCGTCTCAGTTTGTTAGGTGGGGTGTAAATAAACCACGCGGTAGGCACACTAGGCTTTTTAGAATCAAGGTATAGGATGGAGTCTATTCTTCCCTTTCCCAAGGTGACCGAATGGAGCTATGGGACATGGAGTCTGACCGTCACACAAGTTGGTAAAGAGAGAGGTGGATGGTTGCAGCACGCGGACAGCTGAGAGGGAAACACCTGCGAGAGAGTGCCGGACAGACACAGCGAGCCATAACAATGGGTGACGTTGAGAAAGGCAAGAAGATCTTTGTCCAGAAATACTCTCAGTGCCACACTGTTGGGAACGGGGGCAAGCACAAGGTTGGACCTGGCCTGATTGGACGCAAGACTGGTCAGGCTGCAGGCATTTCTTACACTGATGCGAACAAAAACAAGGGTATTATTTGGGGTGAGGATACCCTGATGGAGTACCTAGAAAATCCCAAGAAGTATATCCCAGGCACGAAAATGATCTTCGCTGGCATAAAGAAGAAAGGAGAAAGACAAGACTTGATAGCATATCTCAAATCTGCTACCTCCTGCTAATAACTATCAGCCACCCTATTTATTACATGGAGGGATTGCTTGTGATGAGATGCTTTTAAATTTTATATATATATATATTTATTATTTGTACTGTCCCTGCATCTTAGATTGCCTCACCAGCCAGCGAATGTAAGCAAAATGGATGGAAAGATCATAGAAATGAATTTGGCCATGTAAATGAATCTCTTCAATGTCGTGTAATTTCTTATTTAATAAGACTGTGCTAAACAATTGTTAAAGTCTCCAATAATAAAATAACTTCCATTGACAAAAAAGAGAGAGGTGGATTTGGGATCTATAGACTGTCTCTCCTGTCTCTCTCTAGATCCGTTATGTCCGCGGTGACCTCTTTAGCTGTTGCCTCACAGACTCCCTGGCTCACTGCATCAGCACAGATTGCCGTATGGGAGCTGGTATCGCTGTGCAGTTCAAGAAGAGATTCCAACGAGTGGAGGAGCTGAAGAGCCAAAGTGAGTCTGCCTCCCCCCCACCGGGTGACACAGTTGATGGGGAACTGTAGGACATGGAGTCTGTCCGTCCCACCATAAGGTGATAACGGTCACATCACTTTGTGTCTTTTCTAGATAAGAAGAAAGGAGATGTTGCTGTTCTGGAGGATAAAGGAAGATTTATTTACTATCTGGTAAGGGGGACGGGGTGTGGAGACGAGAGAGAGGAGGGAGACGGGACGCACAAGAGCTGATGGAAAGGGATGGGTGAGAGCTTGTAGGAGGAAGGATAATGCTCTGTAGTTGTAGGGTGTGGGGGGGTAAGAAGCTCCTTCCTCTGTGAGGTGTCCCCTCTTTTCGTTCACCTTTTCCTTTCTCCCCTTCTCTTTCACCTTTTTTTTCCCTTTTTCTCTTTTCCTGTTCCCTTTCCCTTCTCTCCCTTTCCCGTCCCCTTTCTCCTCTCCCTTTCTCTTCTCTTTTTTCTCTCCTACCCTTCTCCAGATTACCAAGGATAAAGCTTCAGGAAAGCCAAAATATGAGGATCTGTTTAACAGCCTGGAAGCCATGAAGTGTCACTGTGTGTCACACAATGTGACGGCACTCTCAATTCCCAGGTACTTCCCTCTCCTTGCTCTCCTTCTCTCCCCCTTCTTTCCCTCGCACTCTCTTCCTCCTATTTCACTCTCCTCTTCCCCTCCTCTCTCAGGATAGGCTGTGGATTGGACCGTCTGGAGTGGGACCAAGTATCCTGTCTCCTGGATAAAGTCTTCACAGACACCAACATCATCATCACAGTCTACTCCATATGACCACGAGGTGCCCTATCCCCATCAGGGACCTTGGGACTGTTTATCACTGTCACATTATGGGACTCAGGAAGACACAACCATACTGTAGCTTCTTCCTACCGCCTCCCCTTATCTTGGTAACTTCCCTTTGCCCCAACTTGGTAGCCACTCTACCTCCCTATCTTGGTAACCAAGTAATTCTCCCCCTTTATTATGTCAACCAATCTGCCCCATCAGGGTAGCTATCCCCCTCATCTTAGAAACCAAGTCTTACATGTTGTTGGCCACCCTTCCGTCAGCAGAGAATTTGATGCTGGGGGAGACCAGCTATGGAAACGTGGACAACACCACTTTCTTTCCCACTCTGTCATTCTGAGTCTGAGTTATAGGCGGTGGGTAACTACTCGCCCCCTATATGTAGGTAGCATGTTAAAATGGATAAGAAGTAAAGCGTGACGCAAATGAGCACAGTGTATGTCATTACCCAGAATCCCTTGCTGTCGTGGAAGCACTGTGCTAAGAGAAAATGGGGAAAGAGTGTTACAGGCCTGTCTGAGACATGCGAATGCACCACAAGTAGTATTTTTATTTACTGTACTACAGAAATATGACCCAAAATCTGTCATATAAGGTTATGGTGGAAACATGGGCCGTTAATGAGGTTATATTACATGAGAATTTAGTCACGGGTGTGACATGATTCTCACCTTTGTTTTATATACTGACATTTCCACCCTAAAAGGTATGTGGGGATGACTTTCTTATCCCATGCAAGGTGGGTACTGCTAAATATCAAAATATGGGATAGCCACCATTTATTTAGTATATTAATTTATATAGCTGTATATATGTGGCTTGTATGACATAGTGCAATATTTTTTTAGCGTGCTATATACAGTGTGTAAGTGGCACGTTGTATATATCCTCTGAGTGATTTCAATATGTAATAGATTATAAAAGGTGGTGTTTTTTGCCTGATTTTTTTCCTATGGATATTAAACTTTTTGCAATCAGAATTTATATTAATATACAGTGTGGTGTGTTATCAGGTTATGGGGATACTCAACATTATTAAGCAGTGCAGCAGCATGTTCATTTATATAGTGCTAAAATTGTACGCAGCGCTTTACGAAGTTACAATACAAGGTAAATTAATTATTAACAAAGGAGATAAAAGCAACAGGTAAATGACACACAGTGCAACCGTGCCCCAAAGAGCTTACAATCTAAGGGGTGCAGTGTATAGTTACTCAAGAAAAAATACACACAAAGCGCACCGAGGATTAATGTAAACCCAATAATGGACTGGATGTATAACCATAAAATAGAACCTCCAATTAGAAATGGATAGTTAAAATGTTTTATTTATAATAAGAAGTCTAAAAGACCACACACACAAAATGCACACAATACAAACGGTTCAAATTCCGCTCTAGTGCTGCTAAATACACACACACTATAAACACATGACACACGTATATGACAAATATACAGACCCACTGGTCACAGAAACTACCCAAAAAGCAGTGGTACTCCACATGTAGAAATCAGAATACCAAAATCTGGGAAGAAGGCTGTATAGGGGGGACAGGCACTTGCCATAGAAGTGCGAGCTGGAGCCGCTTGCTGACGCTAAATTGTCCGGACCGCGCCAGCCACGGAGATAACAACACAGCCCGCACTTCCTGGTTCTCTGCCACTGCCTCAGCCAATCAGCAAGCGCGTTAGTGACCTCTACGCGTTTCGCTACAACATGCTGCGTCAGGAGGTCATGTTAGAGGTCACCCACGCGCTTAAATCAGAAATAGTAACCAATCAAATGGTCAGCTCTTCCCTAAAGCAGGAATGACAGCCTGCTAATTAATGGCTATCTAATACATGATGCTGGTTGAACACAAACTGCTATGGTACACCAGTGTATCCACAATTGAAGCAATGCTCAATAAAAACCAATACAAAAAGCAAAATCAAAAGTTACAATATTGTCATTCATATTATGACAATATAAAACAAAGTGGGATCAAAAATAAAAAGGCTCTACCTTAAAAATGGTGTGAGCACCACAAGTAGTATTTACACAGGATTTAGACCAAAGTCGGTATTCTTTCTTACTTTTCCAGAGGTCAATATGTTGACCTGTTTGGAAAATTACTAGAGCGAGATTTAAAAGAAGTCTGTGCTAGAAGGTCTGATAGGTCATTTAGCAATTTGAATTCAAAAGAAAAAAGGTGTCTTAAGGAATTACAATCCAATCGGGAAATTGTGATACGAGCAGCAGATAAGGGGATGTGGGGGGGGGGGGGGGTAGTTTTATTGGACACTTGACTTCTATAAGGAAGCCAATCGATTATTGGCAGATGAAGTTTCTTACAGCAGATTGGGAATGGACCCCACGAGAATTTACCTTGCACTTCTGAAACGGCTCTTGGAAGAGGCCTACGCGACTGGTATCCTCACCAAGGCTGAATTTGAGTTTCTTTATATTGTGACACCCACTGTCCCCATATTTTATGATATACCCAAGATTCACAAGTCTCTCACTTCCCCCTCCTGGTCGCCCTAATTATTTCAGGCATCAACTCTATTACATCTAATTTGTCTCTTTATGTTGATTTTTATTTACAACCACTTGTCACATCACTCCCGTCACATCTTAAGGACACCACTATGGTTCTACAAGTCTTAAATGACTTTCAGTGACGTGAGGGATATAGGCTGGCCACGTTGGATGTCCAGGCTCTATATACCAGCATACCTCACGTGAAGGGATTGATGGCAGTGGAGTATTTTCTTATGTTAGTCCAAACACTACCCTGTTCCCAAATAGATTTTATTTTATAGTCTATTAGGTTTATTTTG
Source organism: Ascaphus truei (assembly GCF_040206685.1). Lineage (NCBI taxonomy): Eukaryota > Metazoa > Chordata > Amphibia > Anura > Ascaphidae > Ascaphus > Ascaphus truei. The sequence continues at coordinate 26,650,829 of NC_134491.1, forward strand.
TGTCATAATAATGTTATGTTTGATTCTAAGTATTATTTGCAAATCCTTGGCACAGCGATGGGCACCACATTCGCCCCATTGTTTGCCAATCTGTATATGGGGCGTTAGGAGTCCATTTTTGTTATGGGCAGGTCTCCTCCACAGCTCAAATTGTGGAGGAGATATATTGACGATATTGTGATTGTGTGGGAGGGTAGCGAAGCCACATGTCTGGAGTTCGTTTCATCCCTTAACAACAAGGATTATAATCTGAAGTTTAGCGGTGAGTATAGTACACGCACTATTAACTTCCTTGATTTGGAAATCTTTATTGAAAATGGGTCTATTCATACCAAGACTCAGTTTAATGCAACGAATGTCAATTCATATCTGCATCCCAGCAGTTGCCATGATAGCAGATGGATCAATAATATTCCGTTCAATCCATTTTTAAGGTTGAAAAGGAATAACACTAGAGAGCAAGACTTTGATGAGCAAGCTGGCTTCCTTAAAGATAGATTCATTGGGAAGGAATATGATGGGGATTTAATTCTTTCCAATGCACTACAAAAGACAGGTGTTAAAAGAGGGGGAACCAAAAACACCAACATTTATAACGCAATTTAACGGGGCTCACAGTTCAATTAAGCGAGTTTTGTCAAAACACTGGGGGGGTTGTGATGAAAATGGGCGTAATCAGCGCATTAATAAAGGCAGTGTGCTCAGCTGGTTACCCCTATTTAGTATTGGGGATGAAGGGGTTAATTTTATATGCTGTTCCCATGTACCATTTTCCCCTCTATGCATTGTTGTCCCCTTTTTGCAGGCTAGTCTCTACCTGTAGTGTTGAATAACAGGAGTCGTTCCATTAAGACTGCTAATTTAGAAACAGAGTGAGCCAGAACCCTGCTTTTTGGTGTGCAGCCTCAGTGTAACCCACCAAGCACACACATATTAAAAATATAACTTTGTCATAAGGGAAACATATATTTTTGATGAAGTGCCTTTCTGTTGCGGTTTTAAAATGTACAAGCAGGATGCTATTTTTTCTGCCTGCCTTTGTAATGCATTAAGGAACAAATGTTATGCATACATGAACCCCCGGTTGAGGCGATGCCTATGGGTCTGGGGGATGAAAGACCCCAGAGTCTTAAAGTGTCACTTAATCAGGATGTTTCTGAGTAGCAGATCCTGTTACTCATCCTGGATTTTCACACCTTGGGACCAAACTCCAGACGTTGCGTCCCCAGAAATGAGTGGCCCCTTTTTACTCAGCAGTGCTACCAAGCTGCTTACTGAGCATGCTCAGAGTTGCCTGGGCTGGCTGTTGGATTTTCCCACGTCACATGGCAGGTTCTGATAGGAGGAAGATAATTCCTTGCCAATGGGATGAGGCTAATGTAAAACTCCAAGGGTCCTTAAAGAGGCCTGTAACCATCATTCCTGTGTTGTTGTTGTTACCTGATTTCTTCAAGCGGATAAGATCTAAGTACAGCGGCTACGATTCCAGAATGCAAGGGGTTAAAAACATCGCAACAAGGAAACTTGCCATGCTTCAGGATTTCGTTAGCCCTGGGGATTCCAGAACGAACCCCAAAGAACCAGAAAAGACTGCACATTCACAGAAGGATTGGGGCTGGCAATTTATGCCCTTGCAAAAGGACTACATTTTAAAAGACAATCTTCTGGTGCTTTGCACCTTTCTGGACATTATCCCCTGTTTCTATACCAGTAAGTGTAATTATTAAGTGTATTCTGCAGTTGTCGTGTGTTTGCCTATCAAGGGAATAAATCTCGGTTTATTTTGCTCAACTTTTTCTGCTCAATTGGGATCCACAAAATATAAATGTGTTATTAAGTGCGTCCATCGTGTCAGGGTTCTCCAGTTGGACCCTATATTGGGTCCTTTATTAAAATGTAAACCAGATGTTGTGTTCAGACGAGCGCAAAATTTAAAGGGTCTGTTAGCCCCAAGCCAAGTCCCACCATTGAATAAACCGCACAGTGACATCAGGTCCCGCTTGGGAATTGTAGGCAAGTTTAAATGTGACAAATGCAAGGCCTGTAATCATATTAAGGCAGATAAACAGGTCACTTCATCAGCCACAAAGAAGACGTATAAAGTGAAATACACTGGTATACCATAGCTGTTTGTGTTTAACCAGCATTATGTATTTGACAGCCATTAATTAACAGGCTGTCATTCATGCCGTAGGGAGGAACTGACCATTTGATTGGTTACTATTTCTGATTTAAGCGCGTGGGTGACTGTAACGTGTCTCCTGATAAAGCACGTTGTTGCAAAACGCGTAGAGGTCACGAGAGGTCACTAACGCGCTTGCTGATTGGCTGAGGCAGTGGCAGAGAACCAGGAAGTGCGGGCTGTGTTGTTATCTCCGTGGCTGGCGCGGTCCGGACAATTTAGCGTCTTCGAGTGGCTCCAGCTCGCGCTTCTATGGTGAGTGCCTGTCCCCCAAAAACAGCCCCCTGCCCAGCTTTTGGTATTCTGTTTCTATATGTGGAGTATCACTGCTTTTTGTGTAGTTTCTGTGACCAGTGGGTCTGTATATTTGTCATATACGTGTGTTATTTGTTTACCGTGTATTTATTGTGTGTGTGTGTGTGTGTGTGTGTGTGTGTGTGTGTGTGTGTGTGTGTGTGTATTTAGCAGCACTAGAGCGGAATTTGAACCGTTTGTATTGTGTGCATTTTTTATGTGTGTGGTCTTTTAGACTTCTTATTATAATTAAAACATTTTAACTGTCCATTTCTAATTGGAGGTTCTATTTTATGGTTATACATCCAGTCCCATTATTGGGTTTACATTCATCCTCAGTGCGCTTTGTGTGTATATTTTCTTGTCTTTTGGGGTCTCCTGTTGGGAGTCCCCTTCTTAGGAGCGTTTTGGGGGGGTGCACCACACACACAGCAGCAAGGGGTGATTGACTTCAATAGAAGATTTTGGACAGCTCGAGCGCGGAAAGCAGACTGTATGTGTATAGTTACTCTGAATCATTAAACAGCACAGCATGTTCATTATCGGTGTGTAGATATACTTAGTATAATAATACTGCACCATATGTTCATTGTATGGAGATATGCAGCATCATGTTATATCACAGTGTGTTATTACAGTATCATGTAGCAGTTTAAAACATGAATTGCTTAGTAGCCTGTATTTTAAAATGGGCTCATATTATTGCTGCAAAACAAGATGGCAACAGCCAGAGCTGGTGTTTAGATTCATAATACACTTGTATGGTATCTATTCCAGCGATCCTTGGTCGGAAAAAGGATTGCTTCGAAGGGTAGGCTCTCTAAAGTCTATTGTAAACATATTAGTATAAGGTCATAAATCACAAGTATCTCCTCAGCACTAAGAACCACGTCCCGCTGAGCCGCCTGGTGCTGGAATAGATCAGACAAGTACAACTCTTCCCTCTGTGCTGATGCCACACGCACCCGCAGAGCATAACTAATGGACTTCTAGGTTTTAGCCAACGGTCTCTGTAATAAGGCTGCGGACCCGCTGGCGCTGACCGCGCGCATGCTTGAGATCAGTGACGCCACCAGCTCTCCAAGCATGAGCGCCGAGTGTCCTGGCTATTTTGCAAGCGTGGGCGTGGGGCCACCGGGGGCTTGTTGAGCGCGCTTCAAACTCTCTTTTGTTTTGTCTCCCCAAGCGCAAAGCTTGAGAGAGCGTGCATGGGGATGGGACAATTTAAATTGCGCAAACTAAACTCGGCAAGCGCCGCACGCTCAGTGCTAGCTTGGCCGCAGCCTAATATAATACACTGATTTTAAACAGCTAGTGTTCTCAACTAGCTGTCTTCTAACTAATTTCACATTATACATTTTTTGGTGGATACTTCAATACAATGATTAAAGTATAAGTTTAGACACACACACACACACACACACACACACACACACGTTTTATTTCTCTGTTAGTGTTACATACCATTTATTTAATATTATTTTTTCATTAGAGTAATTTTCATGTCTATACACTAATCATGCTACTAATTGGGGCACTTTAAGAGTGCGGCAACAAGAATCTGTCTGTTTACTTCATTCCAATATATATATTTTACAATGAACTCATATATACCTACCCGCCCCACCCCCAAAAAAATAATAGAACATAACTTTTATTACACTTGATATTGAAGCAGTATTACCTTCCAAACCTTGTGGTTTAAAAAAAACAAAAAAAAAACAGCTGTGTAGTATTAGATCATACTTACTGCATTGTTTCACTCTTTATGCTCTTTTTAATGATTTTTAATGTATTTAAAGTTCACAACAATGCTGCCCCCCTTACATACCAACCCTCATCTCCAAATATAGCCCTAAACGCTCCCTACGTTGTTCCCATAATATCCACTTCCTCCTGCCTTATTACCTCCTCTCACTCCCGCCTACAAGACTCCTGTTGCCCCCTGTGACTGGGCCTTTCCCCGGTTGTCTGTCTGTAACTGATGAGTCCAGCAGGGAGCTGGTTAGTTGTAGCTAGAGTCAATTAACCAATCTCCAGCTGGCTCATCAGGCAGGTGTAAAAGTGTGCTGCACAAACTGCATGGATCTCTAGCACAGCGGAGGTGTGTGCTCACAAGCAGAGATCCCAAGAAACCAAACCCTCTATTCCTGGACACAGCGGTCCATGGACACCAACTCAGACCCAGAGACTGATATAAAGAGCCCCCTGCTTACAGGTGCCTCTTTGGATTTTGGGATCAGAGGTTGGCATGGGGCCTTAGCTCCCAGCCCTGCAGATAGGGACTGGGAAGTGTGAGCCAGCCCTTGCTGTTTGATTTGTTTATTTGTATGCTTCCTTAAACATGTATTGTTTGAAGCTACGGGCTGAATAAAATGTTTCTTTTCCCCAATATATGTCTCCCTAGTTATACCTCTGCACTCATTTCCAACACCCCCTCTCGCTGGAATTCCTTACCATGTACCATCAGACTCTCCCCCAGCTTAAAGACAATTAAAAACTTTCTGAAAACTCACTTTTTCAAGGAAGCCTATCTTGCATACTCGTAACATCCACCACCAACCCTATTGGGACCAGCTTTGCGGCGGGACCAATCTCAATGCTATCTAACACCCCCTAACATCCACACCCCCAAACCTTAATGGCATCAGATGTCTGGCTTGACCATACTCCAACCTGATGGATACTCCATCCCACAATGAGCAGCCCACTTTACCTTTTGTTTCAACATTGCCCCTTATTCACCCTAGAGCACTGTTTTCCACATTTTGTGGTTTAGGAACCCTATAATTATATTGTGCAGTTCTGTGATACCCCAACACTCTCTAATAGCGTGTCTGAGATCAGCTGCATTGTAAGGAACCCCAACTCTCTCTAACACCGCATCTGAGATCAGATGCATTGTAAGAATCCCTAAACCGCTCTAATAGCATGTATGTATGTATATATGTAAATCTTTATTAATATAGCTCATAGCGCCATAAATGTACATAGAGCTTCACAGTAGTAATACACGTGACAATCATATAAATAACAAATAATACAAATAACATGTCATGGGAATAAGTGCTTCAGACATAAAAGTAACATTTAGGAAAAGGAGTCCCTACTCCAAAGAGGTTACAATCTAATTGGTAGGTAGGAAGAAGGTACAGAGACAGTAGGAGGGCATTCTGGTAAGTGCATCTCCAAGGGGCCAACCTTTATGTATCAGGTGTCTAGTATTATCCACGGTGCTACTCATATGCTTTGTTAAGCAAGTGTGTCTTGAGGTGGGTCTTAAAGGTGAATAGAGAGGGTGATTGTCGGGTATTGAGGGGAAGGACATTCCAGAATTGTGGGGCAGTCAGTGAGAAAGGTTTAAGGCGTGAGAGGGCTTTAGATACAAAGGGGGTAGAGAGAAGACATCCTTGAGCGGAATACAAGAGTCGGGATGATGCATAGTGAGAAATTAGGGCTGAGATGTAAGGAGGAGCAGAAGAGTGTAAAGCTTTAAAAGTGAGAAGAATGGAGTGTGAGATACAGGATTTGATAGGAAGCCAGGAGAGGGATTTCATGAGGGGAGATGCTGCGACAGATTTAGGAAAGAGTAGAGTGATTCTGGCAGCAATGTTTAGGATAGATTGTAGGGGAGACAGGTGAGAGGCAGGGAGGCCGGACAGCAGGAGGTTACAGTAATCGAGACGGGAGAGAATGAGGGCCTGAGTCAGCGTTTTAGCAGTCGAGCAACAGAGGAAAGGGCGTAGCTTTGTAATATTGCGGATAAAAAAACGACAGGTTTTAGATACGTTTTGAATGAGAGAGGAGAATGTGAGAGAAGAGTCAAGTGTGACCCGTAGGCAGCGTGCTTGCGCTACTGGGTGTATGATAGTGCTTCCAACAGTAATGTGGAAGGAGGTAGTGGGGCCAGGTTTGGGATGAAATATGAGGAGCTCTGATTTTGCCATGTTAAGTTTAAGGCGGCGGACGGCCATCCAGGATGATATCACAGAGAGCCATTCAGAATCTTTGGTCTGTACAGCAGGCATAAGGTCAGGGTTTAAACGTGTTTGTGTGTTGTCAGCATAGAGGTGATATTTGAACCCAAGAGATGTGATTAGGTCACCTAGAGAGAGTGTGTACAGAGAAAAGGAGAGAGGTCCCAGGACAGAGCCCTGGGATACCCGCACAGAGAGATTGATAGAGGAGGAGGTGTTAACAAAAGAGACACTGAAAGTACGATGGGAGAGGTAAGAGGAGATCCAGGATACAGCTTTGTTACGAATACCAAGAGTATGGAGAATGTGAAGGAGAAGAGGGTGGTCCACAGTATCAAATGCTGCAGAGAGGTCAAGTAATATGACCTCTGTCTTTGACAGCATGGAGGTCATTGATTATTTTAGTGAGGGCTGTTTCAGTGGAGTGAGCAGTGCGGAAGCCAGATTGTAGAGGGTCTAGGAGAGAATAGGTGGTGAAAAAATGGAGCAAGCGAGAGAATACAAGATGTTCAAGGAGTTTAGAGGCAAAAGGCAGGAGGGAGACAGGCCGATAGTTAGAAAGACAGGTAGGGTCAAGCTTGCTGTTTTTGAGTAATGGTATGACTTATGCATGTTTGAAGGAGGAGGCAAAGGTACCAGAGTAGAGGGAGGAGTTAAAAATGTGTGTGAGCGTAGGGATTATAGTAGGAGCAAGAGGTTTTAGGAGATGGGAAGGAATGGGGTCAAGAAGACAGGTGGTAGAGGGAGAAGAGGAGATCAGCAGTGACAGATCCTCCTCTGTGACAGCTGAAAAAGAGTCAAGGAAGGCAGGAGGAGAGTTAGGAAGAGGTGTAGGATGGGAGGAGGAAACAGAGGGAATGTCCTGACGTATGAAATCCACCTTTTCCTTGAAATAGTCAGCAAAGTCCTGAGGTGAGGTGGAGGAAGAAGAAGAGGCAGCTGAGGGTGGTCTGAATAGAGTATCAAAGACAGCGAACAGGTGGCATCGATTTGACTTATGCATGTTGATTAGTGAAGAAAAGTAGGTTTGTTTAACCTGCGAGAGCGCAGAGTTGAAACGGGATAACATATATTTGTAGTGAAAGAGGTCTGCGATAGTGTGACATTTCCTCCATAGGCGTTCAGAGGAATGAGTGCAGGAACACAGCATGCGCGTGTGGGAATTTAGCCAGGGTCTGGGGTTAGAAGGGCAAGAACAGCAGAGAGAGCGCGGGGCATGTAGAACAAGGGAGGAGGATAAGGCAGAGTTGTAGTTTCTGACCAGGTTGTCTTGGTCTGGAGCAGGGCTGAGAGAGGAGAGGGAGGAGCGTAAAGTGGAATCAAAAGCTGGAAGGATAATAGAGGGCAGGTCTCTGCAGAGACGAGGGGTAGATCGAGATGGAGAAAGGGAGAAGTGAGAGAGAGAAAATGAGATGATAGTCAGAGAGATGAAAGGGGAAAAGGAGAAATCAGAGAGAGAAAAGTTATTAGTGTAAACCAGGTCTAGGTGGTGGCCATCCATGTGGGTGCTGGCTGCAGTCCACTGTTGAAGGCCAAAAGAAGAGGTTAGAGAGAGAAAGCGGGAGGCCCAAGCGACAGAGGGATCATCAATGAGGCAGTGCAAGTCCCCCAGGAGAAGAACTGGGGAGTCTGAGGAGAGAAAGAAAGACAGAGAGCGAGGGTTCAAAGTGAGAAAGACAGAAGGGGGAATAGTAGAGGTAGGTGGGCGATAGATGACCCCCAAATGGACAGGGAGAGGAGAGTAAATCTGGACCGTGTGAGCCTCAAAGGAGGGAAAAGCAAGAGAGGGAGGAATAGTAAGGGTACGGTAGCGGCAGAGAGAGGAGATCAGGAGCCCCACGCCTCCACCCCTGCCATCAGGGCGCAAAGTGTGGGAGAAACAAAGGCCACCATAAGGCTGCATCCATAGGACAAGCAGCGCTGAGCCGTGCGGACGCTCCGTGCTGAGCCCCGGCATCCTCAATGAGGATGCCTTTAGAGGGGGCTCACGCGAGCATCCGCAGGCGTGCTGAGGAGTTGGATGTTTCAGCCGACAGCCAAAGCTGTTTTTCAGCGCGCTGTCAGCTTAAAACATCCAATCAGCGCGAAGCAGCGTCAACGTCACAGCGCGTGATGTTGGCGCTGTGACGTTGACGTCGGTGCGTCGCGGGCGATTGACCCAGCGACGTCACTGCCCCGCCTCCCGATCGTGCCCGCTGGCTCGCCTGCATGTGCATGAAATCGCACAGGCTTCAGCAGGCGAGCCTCAGCATCAGCGCGGCTCAGCACTGCTCCCATCTCTATGGACGCAGCCTAAGAGAGGGCAGCTTCCAGAGCAGAGTCAGACTGAGTGAGCCAGGTCTCAGTTATAGCAAAGAGAAGCGAGAAAAGTGAGAGAGAAAGAAGTCATGCACAGAGAGGAACTTGTTAGAGAGGGAGCGAGCATTCCAAAGGGCACAGGAGAAAGGGAGAGAGGAGGGAGGGTGGCAGGGGATGGGTATGAGGTTAGAGGGGTTGACACCAGAAGGATTAGAAGTTGTATGTGGGAGGCAAGGATGAGAGCAAGTAGAAATAAGGCAGGAACCAGGATTGGGAGAGATATCCCCAGATCAAGGAGGAGAAGCATGGATAGAAGAGAATGTGTGAGGATGATTTGTAGGGGTGTGTTTTAGTGCAGGGGGTATTGCTGTGTGGTGTCAGAGGGCGCAGGTAAGAAAGGAGTTCATGTGAACTGAGAAGTGGTGAAGAAAGGAGAGATGGAGATATATGAATAGAGTTAGAGACTCACGTTTGAGATCAGATGCATTGTAAGGATCCCCAACCCTTTGCCGATGGATCACAGAGAACAGAACAGTATCTTTTACAGTTAATGCCTTATTCATCAGTGATAAAGGAAACTTTATAATAATAAACTAAAATGTATCTTAAGCTTTGTCTGATGTGTTTTTTTCCTAAAATAGTACCAGCTGGTACATAAAGTAATTCACAAAGTGTCTATTCATACAAGTACTGTAATATTGTTTCTATAACCTCATTCCAACCAACTATAACAACTCCAGTCTTCAAGGACCACGAACAAGTCTTCAGGATATCCCTGCTTGAGCACAAGTGCCTTAATCAGTGGCTCTGTCATTATGACTGAGCCACTGATTGAGCCACTTGTGCTGAAGCAGGGATATCCTGAAAACCTGACCTGTTGGTGGTCCATGAGGACTAAAGTAGTCTACCCTTGATCTAGAACAACTAATGTAATTGGTATCTTGCCTGAGAATCGGCGATGGAGAGTTGGGATATTTTGGGCATAGGGTAAAAGTGGAGAGGTTCATAGAAAGAGTAGTGGTTTGTCATTTGTAGATACTCCACAGAATTATACAGAGCAGGATCTTCATCATCAGTGTATAGAGATCCTCAGCATCCTTGTACCATGTGGCATGTTTATTATCAGTGTATAGATACTCAGCATCACTTTACAGCGCAGCGTGGTCATTATCAGTTTGTAGAGTTACTCTATATCATTGTATTATGCGGTGTGTTCAGTATTAGGAGGCAGGGTTAAATTTAGCCCCTCCCCCATCCCCACTCTGCCCCCCTTAAGCAGAGACCTCATCCCAGGTGTACACAAGGAAGGAATACATATTTAAAAATATTTAACACACTTTTTAATTCTGGAAAAACATTGGAAGAAAAGGCAGCTAATGCGGCCATTTGTAAAGCAACCGCAACACAAAAACAAAACAAAGTAATACACAGCGCTACATGATGAATGCTTGAGCAGCCATTTTAAAGTCCCGGAAGAGAAAAACCGAAGGGATGGAAAGGGCAAGGATATCTGGGTGCGTGGGGCTACCGGACACAGTATTTCCACCTTCTGTGGGCATTAGGTATTTTCGCAGTGTGATAACTTAACACCTGTGTGTCCCGCTGGGTTGAGATCTGAGTGAGGTTTTCATAGCTAGAGAGGGGGGCCTAGTTGGGGTTAAAATAGTGTGAGGGAGGGGGGGAGAGAAAGAGAAGGAAAGAGGGGTAGAAAGATAGGAAGAAGGCGAGAGAGAAGGGAGAAGGGGGAAGGATGAGAGAAGGGAGGAGGAAGACAAGTATCGGACAAAGAAAGGGGGAAAAGAAGAAGGGAAGAGCATCTTTGAGGGAAATAATTGATAGTATTAGAGAGAGGGAGAGAAGATTATTGAAAGCTATAATATAAAGGGGAAGAGAAAAAGGGAGGGCCAAAGATAAGAGAGACAAACTAAGGAGGGAGAAGTGGCAGGGATGAGTTAGGAGAAGACAGTGAAGACATGGAGTAAGACTTGGATGGAGATGGAGAAAGCGAGAGAGTATTGAGGATGGAGTGTGAGACAGTGAGGGAGAAGAGTGATATATGAAGGTCTAAGCATCCAAAATTAAACCGTCCTAATAATAACATCCCACCCCAACATGAATTGCCCCCCCCCCCCCCCCCGCAGGGCAGCACAGCTATCTCTCAGCGCAGAATCTCAGCCAACTTCTCCTCATAATACCGGGAGTTCTCCTCTAAATCCTCCCAGGGAATGAATACTCCGAACTCGCCTCCTACCTGCCCGCCCTCCCCTTCCACCACCCCCTCCTCTCCATCCACTGGCGCGTCGGGCTCCACGAAGTTCTTCCACAAGTGAGCAAAGTCCGTGCTCCGCATCATCCTGAGGGCGCAGCCCGCGGAGCGCAGGCCCCGCAGGGCTCCGCGGATCTCCGGCTCCTCCCACTGAAAGATCCGTGCCAGCACCAGGCGGAGCTGCAGAGCCTTGCTGCGTTTCAGGCACTTTGCGATGCTGGCCGCGCAAGATACGCACGGACTGGACGACACATAGCAGGTGACGGTGACAGGGCCGGCACTGAGGAACTGCGGCAAAACAGTGGTGAAGAAGGCTTCCTCTGCGTGGGAGAAGGCGTGCTCGTCCTCCAGGTAGCCAGAATACACCTGGCCCCCAGCGCGTTCCACCGTGTAACACAGCAGGGTCTTGTTGCGGCCGGAGCTGTACTCCACGTTCTTGAATTGGAACTTGAAGGAGGAGGCGGGGATGCGGCTTCTGGGGTGGGGAAGAGAGGGGGATGTGTGTCACTGCGTGTAACTTCCATTCACGGTGTCACCCTGTGGTGGGAGGGACAGACTCAATGTCCCATAGCTCCCTGCTGTCTGTGTCACGGTGTCACCCTGCGTGGGGAGACAGAGACTCCATGTCCCATTGGTCCCTTTTGTGTCACGGTGTCACCCTGCAGGCAGCATCTGTCACTGTACCCTCTCTCTGTCACAACTATTTGGGGGGTATTTTTAGCTCTGCCTGGGGCTTTTCTTATCATCTGTCACTTAATTAACCCCTCCCATCCCTCCACAGTCTCCCCCTCACACAGATTATGGGGCTTATTCTGAAGTTGCCGAAGTGACCAATCTGTTTTTCGACACAAATTCCTCATTGATTTCAATGTGCAATTTTGCCCAACAATAGACGGATTGGCTGCTCTGGCAAATATAGAATAAACCCCTAAAGGAGAGCGCAGGGTGCAGTGTTAGAGGGAGAGGGGAGCGCAAGGTGCAGTGTTAGAGGGAGAGGGGAGCGCAGGGTGCAGTGTTAGAGGGAGAGGGGAGCGCAGGGTGCAGTGTTAGAGGGAGAGGGGAGCGCAGGATGCAATGTTAGAGGGAGAGGGGAGCGCAGGGTGCAGTGTTAGAGGGAGAGGGGAGCGCAGGGTGCAGTGTTAGAGGGAGAGGGGAGCGAAGTGTGCAGTGTTAGAGGGAGAGGGGAGCGCAGGGTGCAGTGTTACAGGGAGAGGGGAGCGCATGCTGCAGTGTTAGAGGGAGAGGGGAGCGCAGGGTGCAGTGTTAGAGGGAGAGGGAGCACAGGGTGCAGTGTTAGAGGGAGAGGGGAGCGCAGGTGCAGTGTTAGAGGAAGATGGGAGCGCAGGTGCAGTGTTAGAGGGAGAGGGGAGCGCAGGGTGCAGTGTTAGAGGGAGAGGGGAGCGCATGCTGCAGTGTTAGAGGGAGATGGGAGCGCAGGTGCAGTGTTAGAGGGAGAGGGGAGCGCAGGGTGCAGTGTTAGAGGGAGAGGGGAGCGCATGCTGCAGTGTTAGAGGGAGATGGGAGTGCAGGGTGCAGTGTTAGAGGGAGAGGGGAGTGCAGGGTGCAGTGTTAGACGGAGAGGGGAGCGCAGGGTGCAGTGTTAGAGGGAGAGGGGAGCGCAGGGTGCAGTGTTATTGGGAGAGGGGAGCGCATACTGCAGTGTTAGAGGGAGAGGGGAGCGCAGGGTGCAGTGTTAGAGGGAGAGGGGATCGCATGCTGCAGTGTTAGAGGGAGAGGGGAGGCTAGGGTGCAGTGTTAGAGGGAGAGGGGAGGCTAGGGTGCAGTGTTAGAGGGAGAGGGGAGCGCAGGGTGCAGTGTTACAGGGAGAGGGGAGCGCATGGTATACTGTTGGTAGAAGAAGAGGGAAGCACAGGGCGCAGTGTTAGCAGAGCAAGAGGGGAGTCCAGTGTTAGCAGAGGGATAATAAGGGTGCTGTGTTGGCAGATGAAGAGGGGATCGCAGGGTGCAGTGTTGGATGAGGGAAAGGGGATCGCAGGGTGCAGTGTTCGAAGAGGGAGAGGGGATCGCAGGCTGCAGTGTTGGATGAGGGAGAAGGGATCGCAGGGTGCAGTGTTGGCTGAGGGGTAGGGGATCGCAGGGTGCAGTGTTGGATGATGGAGAGGGGATCGCAGGGTGCAGTGATGGCAGAAGGAGCGCAGGGCTCAGTATTGGAAGAGGGGAGCGCACACTGCAGTTTTGGCAGAGCTAGCTCATGGGGCAGTGTTGGCAGAGGAGAGCACAGGTAATAGTGTAGGAAGAGGGGAGTGCAGGGTGCAGTTTTGGCAAAGAGAGCGCATAGTTCAGTGTTGGACAAGGGGAGCGCAGGGTGCAGTGTTGGACGAGGGGAGCGCAGGGTGCAGTGTTGGAAGAGGTGAGCGCAGGGTGCAGTGTTGGAAGAGGTGAGCGCAGGGTGCAGTGTTGGAAGAGGTTAGCGCAGGGCGCAGTGTTAGAGGGAGATGGGAGCGCAGGGTGCAGTGTTAGAGGGAGAGGGGAGTGCAGGGTGCAGTGTTAGAGGGAGAGGGGAGCGCAGGGTGCAGTGTTAGAGGGAGAGGGGAGTGCAGGGTGCAGTGTTAGAGGGAGAGGGGAGCGCATGCTGCAGTATTAGAGGGAGAGGGGAGCGCAGTGTGCAGTGTTAGAAGGAGATGGGAGCGCAGGGTGCAGTGTTAGAGGGAGAGGGGAGCGCATGCTGCAGTGTTAGAGGGCGAGGGGAGCTTAGGGTGCAGTGTTAGAGGGAGAGGGGAGCGCAGGGTGCAGTGTTAGAGGGAGAGGGGAGCGCAGGGTGCAGTGTTAGTGGGAGAGGGGAGGCTAGGGTGCAGTGTTAGAGGGAGAGGGGAGGCTAAGGTGCAGTGTTAGAGGGAGAGGGGAGTGCAGGGTGCAGTGTTACAGGGAGAGGGGAGCGCATGGTATACTGTTGGTAGAAGAAGAGGGAAGCACAGGGCGCAGTGTTAGCAGAGCAAGAGGGGAGTCCAGTGTTAGCAGAGGGATAGAGCAGGGTGCTGTGTTGGCAGATGAAGAGGGGATCGCAGGGTGCAGTGTTGGATGAGGGAAAGGGGATCGCAGGGTGCAGTGTTCGAAGAGGGAGAGGGGATCGCAGGGTGCAGTGTTGGATGAGGGAGAGGGGATCGCAGGGTGCAGTGTTGGATGATGGAGAGGGGATCGCAGGGTGCAGTGTTGGATGATGGAGAGGGGATCGCAGGGTGCAGTGTTGGATGATGGAGAGGGGATCGCAGGGTGCAGTGTTGGATGAGGGAGAGGGGATCGCAGGGTGCAGTGTTGGATGAGGGAGAGGGGATCGCAGGGTGCAGTGTTGGATGATGGAGAGGGGATCGCAGGCTGCAGTGTTGGATGAGGGAGAGGGGATCGCAGGGTGCAGTGTTGGCTGAGGGGTAGGGGATCGCAGGGTGCAGTGTTGGATGATGGAGAGGGGATCGCAGGGTGCAGTGTTGGATGATGGAGAGGGGATCGTAGGGTGCAGTGTTGGATGAGGGAGAGGGGATCGCAGGGTGCAGTGTTGGATGATGGAGAGGGGATCGCAGGGTGCAGTGTTGGATGATGGAGAGGGGATCGCAGGGTGCAGTGTTGGATGATGGAGAGGGGATCGCAGGGTGCAGTGATGGCAGAAGGAGCGCAGGGCTCAGTATTGGAAGAGGGGAGCGCACACTACAGTTTTGGCAGAGCTAGCTCATGGGGCAGTGTTGGCAGAGGAGAGCACAGGTAATAGTGTAGGAAGAGGGGAGTGCAGGGTGCAGTTTTGGCAAAGAGAGTGCATAGTTCAGTGTTGGACGAGGGGAGCGCAGGGTGCAGTGTTGGACGAGGGGAGCGCAGGGTGCAGTGTTGGAAGAGGTGAGCGCAGGGTGCAGTGTTGGAAGAGGTGAGCGCAGGGTGCAGTGTTGGAAGAGGTGAGCTCAGGGTGCAGTGTTGGAAGAGGTTAGCGCAGGGTGCAGTGTTGGACGAGGTTAGCGCAGGGTGCAGTGTTGGACGAGGGGAGCGCAGGGTGCAGTGTTGGACGAGGGGAGCGCAGGGTGCAGTGTTGGAAGACGTGAGCGCAGGGTGCAGTGTTGGACGAGGGGAGCGCAGGGTGCAGTGTTGGAAGAGGTGAGCGCAGAGTGCAGTGTTGGAAGACGTGAGCATGGGGTGTAGTGTTGGAAGAGGTGAACGCAGGGTGCTGTGTTGGAAGAGGTGAGCGCAGGGTGCAGTGTTGGAAGAGGTGAGCGCAGGGTGCAGTGTTGGAATAGGTTAGCGCAGGGCGCAGTGTTGGAAGAGGGGAGCGCAGGGTGCAGTGTTGGAAGAGGGGAGCACAGGGTGCAGTGTTGGAAGAGGGGAGCACAGGGTGCAGTGTTGGAAGAGGTTAGCGCAGGGTGCAGTGTTGGAAGAGGTGAGCGCAGGGTGCAGTGTTGGAAGAGGTTAGCGCAGGGTGCAGTGTTGGAAGAGGTGAGCGCAGGGTGCAGTGTTGGAAGAGATGAGCGCAGGGTGCAGTGTTGGAAGAGGTGAGCGCAGGGTGCAGTGTTGGAAGAGGTGAGCGCAGGGTGCAGTGTTGGAAGAGGTTAGCGCAGGGCGCAGTGTTGGAAGAGGGGAGCGCAGGGAGCAGTGTTGGAAGAGGGGAGCACAGGGTGCAGTGTTGGAAGAGGGGAGCACAGGTAGACGTGTTGGAAGAGGTGAGCGCAGGGTGCTGTGTTGGAAGAGGTTAGCGCAGGGTGCAGTGTTGGACGAGGGGAGCGCAGGGTGCAGTGTTGGACGAGGGGAGCGCAGGGTGCAGTGTTGGAAGACGTGAGCGCAGGGTGCAGTGTTGGACGAGGGGAGCGCAGGGTGCAGTGTTGGAAGAGGTGAGCGCAGAGTGGAGTGTTGGAAGACGTGAGCATGGGGTGTAGTGTTGGAAGAGGTGAACGCAGGGTGCTGTGTTGGAAGAGGTGAGCGCAGGGTGCAGTGTTGGAAGAGGTGAGCGCAGGGTGCAGTGTTGGAATAGGTTAGCGCAGGGCGCAGTGTTGGAAGAGGGGAGCACAGGGTGCAGTGTTGGAAGAGGGGAGCACAGGGTGCAGTGTTGGAAGAGGGGAGCACAGGGTGCAGTGTTGGAAGAGGTTAGCGCAGGGTGCAGTGTTGGAAGAGGTGAGCGCAGGGTGCAGTGTTGGAAGAGGTTAGCGCAGGGTGCAGTGTTGGAAGAGGTGAGCGCAGGGTGCAGTGTTGGAAGAGGTGAGCGCAGGGTGCAGTGTTGGAAGAGGTGAGCGCAGGGTGCAGTGTTGGAAGAGGTGAGCGCAGGGTCCAGTGTTGGAAGAGGTGAGCGCAGGGTGCAGTGTTGGAAGAGGTGAGCGCAGGGTGCAGTGTTGGAAGACATGAGCGTAGGGTGCAGTGTTGGAAGAGGTGAGTGCAGGGTGCAGTGTTGGAAGAGGTGAGCGCAGGGTGCAGTGTTGGAAGAGGTGAGCGCAGGGTGCAGTGTTGGAAGAGGTTAGCGCAGGGTGCAGTGTTGGAAGAGGGGAGCGCAGGGTGCAGTGTTGGAAGAGGGGAGCACAGGGTGCAGTGTTGGAAGAGGGGAGCACAGGGTGCAGTGTTGGAAGAGGGGAGCACAGGTAGACGTGTTGGAAGAGGTGAGCGCAGGGTGCAGTGTTGGACGAGGGGAGCGCAGGGTGCAGTGTTGGACGAGGGGAGCGCAGGGTGCAGTGTTGGAAGACGTGAGCGCAGGGTGCAGTGTTGGACGAGGGGAGCGCAGGGTGCAGTGTTGGAAGAGGTGAGCGCAGAGTGCAGTGTTGGAAGACGTGAGCATGGGGTGTAGTGTTGGAAGAGGTGAGCGCAGGGTGCTGTGTTGGAAGAGGTGAGCGCAGGGTGCAGTGTTGGCAGATGAAGAGGGGATCGCAGGGTGCAGTGTTGGATGATGGAGAGGGGATCGCAGGGTGCAGTGTTGGATGATGGAGAGGGGATCGCAGGGTGCAGTGTTGGATGAGGGAGAGGGGATCGCAGGGTGCAGTGTTGGATGAGGGAGAGGGGATCGCAGGGTGCAGTGTTGGATGATGGAGAGGGGATCGCAGGCTGCAGTGTTGGATGAGGGAGAGGGGATCGCAGGGTGCAGTGTTGGCTGAGGGGTAGGGGATCGCAGGGTGCAGTGTTGGATGATGGAGAGGGGATCGCAGGGTGCAGTGTTGGATGATGGAGAGGGGATCGTAGGGTGCAGTGTTGGATGAGGGAGAGGGGATCGCAGGGTGCAGTGTTGGATGATGGAGAGGGGATCGCAGGGTGCAGTGTTGGATGATGGAGAGGGGATCGCAGGGTGCAGTGTTGGATGATGGAGAGGGGATCGCAGGGTGCAGTGATGGCAGAAGGAGCGCAGGGCTCAGTATTGGAAGAGGGGAGCGCACACTACAGTTTTGGCAGAGCTAGCTCATGGGGCAGTGTTGGCAGAGGAGAGCACAGGTAATAGTGTAGGAAGAGGGGAGTGCAGGGTGCAGTTTTGGCAAAGAGAGTGCATAGTTCAGTGTTGGACGAGGGGAGCGCAGGGTGCAGTGTTGGACGAGGGGAGCGCAGGGTGCAGTGTTGGAAGAGGTGAGCGCAGGGTGCAGTGTTGGAAGAGGTGAGCGCAGGGTGCAGTGTTGGAAGAGGTGAGCTCAGGGTGCAGTGTTGGAAGAGGTTAGCGCAGGGTGCAGTGTTGGACGAGGTTAGCGCAGGGTGCAGTGTTGGACGAGGGGAGCGCAGGGTGCAGTGTTGGACGAGGGGAGCGCAGGGTGCAGTGTTGGAAGACGTGAGCGCAGGGTGCAGTGTTGGACGAGGGGAGCGCAGGGTGCAGTGTTGGAAGAGGTGAGCGCAGAGTGCAGTGTTGGAAGACGTGAGCATGGGGTGTAGTGTTGGAAGAGGTGAACGCAGGGTGCTGTGTTGGAAGAGGTGAGCGCAGGGTGCAGTGTTGGAAGAGGTGAGCGCAGGGTGCAGTGTTGGAATAGGTTAGCGCAGGGCGCAGTGTTGGAAGAGGGGAGCGCAGGGTGCAGTGTTGGAAGAGGGGAGCACAGGGTGCAGTGTTGGAAGAGGGGAGCACAGGGTGCAGTGTTGGAAGAGGTTAGCGCAGGGTGCAGTGTTGGAAGAGGTGAGCGCAGGGTGCAGTGTTGGAAGAGGTTAGCGCAGGGTGCAGTGTTGGAAGAGGTGAGCGCAGGGTGCAGTGTTGGAAGAGATGAGCGCAGGGTGCAGTGTTGGAAGAGGTGAGCGCAGGGTGCAGTGTTGGAAGAGGTGAGCGCAGGGTGCAGTGTTGGAAGAGGTTAGCGCAGGGCGCAGTGTTGGAAGAGGGGAGCGCAGGGTGCAGTGTTGGAAGAGGGGAGCACAGGGTGCAGTGTTGGAAGAGGGGAGCACAGGTAGACGTGTTGGAAGAGGTGAGCGCAGGGTGCTGTGTTGGAAGAGGTTAGCGCAGGGTGCAGTGTTGGACGAGGGGAGCGCAGGGTGCAGTGTTGGACGAGGGGAGCGCAGGGTGCAGTGTTGGAAGACGTGAGCGCAGGGTGCAGTGTTGGACGAGGGGAGCGCAGGGTGCAGTGTTGGAAGAGGTGAGCGCAGAGTGGAGTGTTGGAAGACGTGAGCATGGGGTGTAGTGTTGGAAGAGGTGAACGCAGGGTGCTGTGTTGGAAGAGGTGAGCGCAGGGTGCAGTGTTGGAAGAGGTGAGCGCAGGGTGCAGTGTTGGAATAGGTTAGCGCAGGGCGCAGTGTTGGAAGAGGGGAGCACAGGGTGCAGTGTTGGAAGAGGGGAGCACAGGGTGCAGTGTTGGAAGAGGGGAGCACAGGGTGCAGTGTTGGAAGAGGTTAGCGCAGGGTGCAGTGTTGGAAGAGGTGAGCGCAGGGTGCAGTGTTGGAAGAGGTTAGCGCAGGGTGCAGTGTTGGAAGAGGTGAGCGCAGGGTGCAGTGTTGGAAGAGGTGAGCGCAGGGTGCAGTGTTGGAAGAGGTGAGCGCAGGGTGCAGTGTTGGAAGAGGTGAGCGCAGGGTCCAGTGTTGGAAGAGGTGAGCGCAGGGTGCAGTGTTGGAAGAGGTGAGCGCAGGGTGCAGTGTTGGAAGACATGAGCGTAGGGTGCAGTGTTGGAAGAGGTGAGTGCAGGGTGCAGTGTTGGAAGAGGTGAGCGCAGGGTGCAGTGTTGGAAGAGGGGAGCGCAGGGTGCAGTGTTGGAAGAGGGGAGCACAGGGTGCAGTGTTGGAAGAGGGGAGCACAGGGTGCAGTGTTGGAAGAGGGGAGCACAGGTAGACGTGTTGGAAGAGGTGAGCGCAGGGTGCAGTGTTGGACGAGGGGAGCGCAGGGTGCAGTGTTGGACGAGGGGAGCGCAGGGTGCAGTGTTGGAAGACGTGAGCGCAGGGTGTAGTGTTGGACGAGGGGAGCGCAGGGTGCAGTGTTGGAAGAGGTGAGCGCAGAGTGCAGTGTTGGAAGACGTGAGCATGGGGTGTAGTGTTGGAAGAGGTGAGCGCAGGGTGCTGTGTTGGAAGAGGTGAGCGCAGGGTGCAGTGTTGGAAGAGGTGAGCGCAGGGTGCAGTGTTGGAATAGGTTAGCGCAGGGTGCAGTGTTGGAAGAGGGGAGCGCAGGGTGCAGTGTTGGAAGAGGGGAGCACAGGGTGCAGTGTTGGAAGAGGGGAGCACAGGTAGACGTGTTGGAAGAGGTGAGCACAGGTAGACGTGTTGGAAGAGGTGAGCACAGGGTGCATGTTGGAAGAGGTTAGCGCAGGGTGCAGTGTTGGAAGAGGTGAGCGCAGGGTGCAGTGTTGGAATAGGTTAGCGCAGGGCGCAGTGTTGGAAGAGGGGAGCGCAGGGTGCAGTGTTGGAAGAGGGGAGCACAGGGTGCAGTGTTGGAAGAGGGGAGCACAGGGTGCAGTGTTGGAAGAGGGGAGCACAGGTAGACGTGTTGGAAGAGGTGAGCGCAGGGTGCAGTGTTGGACGAGGGGAGCGCAGGGTGCAGTGTTGGACGAGGGGAGCGCAGGGTGCCGTGTTGGAAGACGTGAGCGCAGGGTGCAGTGTTGGACGAGGGGAGCGCAGGGTGCAGTGTTGGAAGAGGTGAGCGCAGAGTGCAGTGTTGGAAGACGTGAGCATGGGGTGTAGTGTTGGAAGAGGTGAGTGCAGGGTGCTGTGTTGGAAGAGGTGAGCGCAGGGTGCAGTGTTGGAATAGGTTAGCGCAGGGCGCAGTGTTGGAAGAGGGGAGCGCAGGGTGCAGTGTTGGAAGAGGGGAGCACAGGGTGCAGTGTTGGAAGAGGGGAGCACAGGTAGACGTGTTGGAAGAGGTGAGCACAGGTAGACGTGTTGGAAGAGGTGAGCACAGGGTGCATGTTGGAAGAGGTTAGCGCAGGGTGCAGTGTTGGAAGAGGTGAGCGCAGGCTGCAGTGTTGGAAGAGGTGAGCACAGGGTGCAGTGTTGGAATAGGTTAGCGCAGGGCGCAGTGTTGGAAGAGGGGAGCGCAGGGTGCAGTGTTGGAAGAGGGGAGCGCAGGGTGCAGTGTTGGAAGAGGGGAGCACAGGTAGACGTGTTGGAAGAGGTGAGCACAGGTAGACGTGTTGGAAGAGGTGAGCACAGGGTGCATGTTGGAAGAGGTTAGCGCAGGGTGCAGTGTTGGAAGAGGTGAGCGCAGGGTGCAGTGTTGGAAGAGGTGAGCGCAGGGTGCAGTGTTGGAAGAGGTGAGCGCAGGGTGCAGTGTTGGAAGAGGTGAGCGCAGGGTGCAGTGTTGGAAGAGGTGAGCGCAGGGTGCAGTGTTGGAAGAGGTGAGCGCAGGGTGCAGTGTTGGAAGAGGTGAGCGCAGGGTGCAGTGTTGGAAGACATGAGCGTAGGGTGCAGTGTTGGAAGAGGTGAGCGCAGGGTGCAGTGTTGGAAGAGGTGAGCGCAGAGTTTAGTGTTGGAAGAGGTAAGCGCAGAGTTTAGTGTTGGAAGAGGTGAGCGCAGGATGCAGTGTTGGAAGAGGTGAGCGCAGGATGCAGTGTTGGAAGAGGTGAGCGCAGGGTGCAGTGTTGGAAGAGGTGAGCGCAGGGTGCAGTGTTGGAAGAGGTGAGCGCAGGGTGCAGTGTTGGAAGAGGTGAGCGTAGGGTGCAGTGTTGGAAGAGGTGAGTGCAGGGTGCAGTGTTGGAAGAGGTAAGTGCAGGATGCAGTGTTGGAAGAGGTGAGCGCAGGGTGCAGTGTTGGAAGAGGTGAGCGCAGGGTGCAGTGTTGGAAGAGGTAAGTGCAGGGTGCAGTGTTGGAAGAGGTTAGCGCAGGGTGCAGTGTTGGAAGAGGGGAGCGCAGGGTGCAGTGTTGGAAGAGGGGAGCACAGGGTGCAGTGTTGGAAGAGGGGAGCACAGGTAGACGTGTTGGAAGAGGTGAGCGCAGGGTGCTGTGTTGGAAGAGGTTAGCGCAGGGTGCAGTGTTGGACGAGGGGAGCGCAGGGTGCAGTGTTGGACGAGGGGAGCGCAGGGTGTAGTGTTGGAAGACGTGAGCGCAGGGTGCAGTGTTGGACGAGGGGAGCGCAGGGTGCAGTGTTGGAAGAGGTGAGCGCAGAGTGGAGTGTTGGAAGACGTGAGCATGGGGTGTAGTGTTGGAAGAGGTGAACGCAGGGTGCTGTGTTGGAAGAGGTGAGCGCAGGGTGCAGTGTTGGAAGAGGTGAGCGCAGGGTGCAGTGTTGGAATAGGTTAGCGCAGGGCGCAGTGTTGGAAGAGGGGAGCACAGGGTGCAGTGTTGGAAGAGGGGAGCACAGGGTGCAGTGTTGGAAGAGGGGAGCACAGGGTGCAGTGTTGGAAGAGGTTAGCGCAGGGTGCAGTGTTGGAAGAGGTGAGCGCAGGGTGCAGTGTTGGAAGAGGTGAGCGCAGGGTGCAGTGTTGGAAGAGGTGAGCGCAGGGTGCAGTGTTGGAAGAGGTGAGCGCAGGGTGCAGTGTTGGAAGAGGTGAGCGCAGGGTGCAGTGTTGGAAGAGGTGAGCGCAGGGTGCAGTGTTGGAAGAGGTGAGCGCAGGGTGCAGTGTTGGAAGACATGAGCGTAGGGTGCAGTGTTGGAAGAGGTGAGTGCAGGGTGCAGTGTTGGAAGAGGTGAGCGCAGGGTGCAGTGTTGGAAGAGGTGAGCGCAGGGTGCAGTGTTGGAAGAGGTTAGCGCAGGGTGCAGTGTTGGAAGAGGGGGGTGCAGTGTTGGAAGAGGGGAGCACAGGGTGCAGTGTTGGAAGAGGGGAGCACAGGGTGCAGTGTTGGAAGAGGGGAGCACAGGTAGACGTGTTGGAAGAGGTGAGCGCAGGGTGCAGTGTTGGACGAGGGGAGCGCAGGGTGCAGTGTTGGACGAGGGGAGCGCAGGGTGCAGTGTTGGACGAGGGGAGCGCAGGGTGCAGTGTTGGAAGACGTGAGCGCAGGGTGCAGTGTTGGACGAGGGGAGCGCAGGGTGCAGTGTTGGAAGAGGTGAGCGCAGAGTGCAGTGTTGGAAGACGTGAGCATGGGGTGTAGTGTTGGAAGAGGTGAGCGCAGGGTGCTGTGTTGGAAGAGGTGAGCGCAGGGTGCAGTGTTGGAAGAGGTGAGCGCAGGGTGCAGTGTTGGAATAGGTTAGCGCAGGGTGCAGTGTTGGAAGAGGGGAGCGCAGGGTGCAGTGTTGGAAGAGGGGAGCACAGGGTGCAGTGTTGGAAGAGGGGAGCACAGGTAGACGTGTTGGAAGAGGTGAGCACAGGTAGACGTGTTGGAAGAGGTGAGCACAGGGTGCATGTTGGAAGAGGTTAGCGCAGGGTGCAGTGTTGGAAGAGGTGAGCGCAGGGTGCAGTGTTGGAATAGGTTAGCGCAGGGCGCAGTGTTGGAAGAGGGGAGCGCAGGGTGCAGTGTTGGAAGAGGGGAGCACAAGGTGCAGTGTTGGAAGAGGGGAGCACAGGGTGCAGTGTTGGAAGAGGGGAGCACAGGTAGACGTGTTGGAAGAGGTGAGCGCAGGGTGCAGTGTTGGACGAGGGGAGCGCAGGGTGCAGTGTTGGACGAGGGGAGCGCAGGGTGCCGTGTTGGAAGACGTGAGCGCAGGGTGCAGTGTTGGACGAGGGGAGCGCAGGGTGCAGTGTTGGAAGAGGTGAGCGCAGAGTGCAGTGTTGGAAGACGTGAGCATGGGGTGTAGTGTTGGAAGAGGTGAGTGCAGGGTGCTGTGTTGGAAGAGGTGAGCGCAGGGTGCAGTGTTGGAATAGGTTAGCGCAGGGCGCAGTGTTGGAAGAGGGGAGCGCAGGGTGCAGTGTTGGAAGAGGGGAGCACAGGGTGCAGTGTTGGAAGAGGGGAGCACAGGTAGACGTGTTGGAAGAGGTGAGCACAGGTAGACGTGTTGGAAGAGGTGAGCACAGGGTGCATGTTGGAAGAGGTTAGCGCAGGGTGCAGTGTTGGAAGAGGTGAGCGCAGGCTGCAGTGTTGGAAGAGGTGAGCGCAGGGTGCAGTGTTGGAATAGGTTAGCGCAGGGCGCAGTGTTGGAAGAGGGGAGCGCAGGGTGCAGTGTTGGAAGAGGGGAGCGCAGGGTGCAGTGTTGGAAGAGGGGAGCACAGGTAGACGTGTTGGAAGAGGTGAGCACAGGTAGACGTGTTGGAAGAGGTGAGCACAGGGTGCATGTTGGAAGAGGTTAGCGCAGGGTGCAGTGTTGGAAGAGGTGAGCGCAGGGTGCAGTGTTGGAAGAGGTGAGCGCAGGGTGCAGTGTTGGAAGAGGTGAGCGCAGGGTGCAGTGTTGGAAGAGGTGAGCGCAGGGTGAAGTGTTGGAAGAGGTGAGCGCAGGGTGCAGTGTTGGAAGAGGTGAGCGCAGGGTGCAGTGTTGGAAGAGGTGAGCGCAGGGTGCAGTGTTGGAAGACATGAGCGTAGGGTGCAGTGTTGGAAGAGGTGAGCGCAGGGTGCAGTGTTGGAAGAGGTGAGCGCAGAGTTTAGTGTTGGAAGAGGTAAGCGCAGAGTTTAGTGTTGGAAGAGGTGAGCGCAGGATGCAGTGTTGGAAGAGGTGAGCGCAGGATGCAGTGTTGGAAGAGGTGAGCGCAGGGTGCAGTGTTGGAAGAGGTGTGCGCAGGGTGCAGTGTTGGAAGAGGTGAGCGCAGGGTGCAGTGTTGGAAGAGGTGAGCGTAGGGTGCAGTGTTGGAAGAGGTGAGTGCAGGGTGCAGTGTTGGAAGAGGTAAGTGCAGGATGCAGTGTTGGAAGAGGTGAGCGCAGGGTGCAGTGTTGGAAGAGGTGAGCGCAGGGTGCAGTGTTGGAAGAGGTAAGTGCAGGGTGCAGTGTTGGAAGAGGTGAGCGCAGAGTGCAGTGTTGGAAGAGGTGAGCGCAGGGTGCAGTGTTGGAAGAGGTAAGCACAGGGTGCAGTGTTGGAAGAGGTGAGCGCAGGGTGCAGTGTTGGAAGAGGTAAGCACAGGGTGCAGTGTTGGAAGAGGTGAGTGAGGGTGCAGTGTTGGAAGAGGTGAGCGCAGGGTGCAGTGTTGGAAGAGGTGAGCGCAGAGTGCAGTGTTGGAAGAGGTGAGTGAAGGGTGCAGTGTTGGAAGAGGTGAGCGCAGGGTGCAGTGTTGGAATAGGTAAGCGCAGGATGCAGTGTTGGAAGAGGTGAGCGCAGGATGCAGTGTTGGAAGAGGTGAGCGCAGGATGCAGTGTTGGAAGAGGTGAGCGCAGGGTGCAGTGTTGGAAGAGGTGAGTGCAGAGTGCAGTGTTGGAAGACATGAGCATAGGGTGCAGTGTTGGAAGAGGTAAGCGCAGGGTGCAGTGTTGGAAGAGGTGAGCGCAGGGTGCAGTGTTGGAAGAGGTGAGTGCAGGGTGCAGTGTTGGAAGAGGTGAGCACAGGGTGCAGTGTTGGAATAGGTAAGCGCAGGATGCAGTGTTGGAAGAGGTGAGCGCAGGATGCAGTGTTGGAAGTGGTGAGCGCAGGATGCAGTGTTGGAAGAGGTGAGCGCAGGGTGCAGTGTTGGAAGAGGTGAGCGCAGGGTGCAGTGTTGGAAGAGGTGAGCGCAGGGTGCAGTGTTGGAAGAGGTGAGCGCAGGGTGCAGGGTTGGAAGAGGTGAGCGCAGGGTGCAGTGTTGGAAGAGGTGAGCGCAGGGTGCAGTGTTGGAAGAGGTGAGCGCAGGGTGCAGTGTTGGAAGAGGTGAGCACAGGGTGCAGTGTTGGAAGAGGTGAGTGCAGGGTGCAGTGTTGGAAGAGGTGAGCGCAGGGTGCAGTGTTGGAAGAGGTAAGCACAGGGTGCAGTGTTGGAAGAGGTGAGCGCAGAGTGCAGTGTTGGAATAGGTAAGCACAGGGTGCAGTGTTGGAAGAGGTGAGCGCAGGGTGCAGTGTTGGAAGAGGTGAGCGCAGGGTGCAGTGTTGGAAGAGGTGAGCACAGGGTGCAGTGTTGGAAGAGGTGAGCGCAGGGTGCAGTGTTGGAAGAGGTGAGCGCAGGGTGCAGTGTTGGAAGAGGTGAGCGCAGGGTGCAGTGTTGGAAGAGGTGAGCGCAGGGTGTAGTGTTGGAAGAGGTGAGTGCAGGGTGCAGTGTTGGAAGAGGTGAGCGCAGGGTGCAGTGTTGGAAGAGGTAAGCACAGGGTGCAGTGTTGGAAGAGGTGAGCGCAGGGTGCAGTGTTGGAATAGGTAAGCGCAGGGTGCAGTGTTGGAAGAGGTAAGCACAGGGTGCAGTGTTGGAAGAGGTGAGCGCAGGGTGCAGTGTTGGAAGAGGTGAGCGCAGGGTGCAGTGTTGGAAGAGGTGAGTGAGGGTGCAGTGTTGGCAGATGAAGAGGGGAATGCTTGGCAAAGTGTTGGAAGAGGGAGAGGGGAACGCAGGGTGCAGTGTTGGATGAGGGAGAGGGGATCGCAGGGTGCAGTGTTGGATGAGGGAGAGGGGAGCGCAGGGTGCAGTGTTGGATGAGGGAGAGGGGATCGCAGGGTGCATTGATGGCAGAAGGAGCGCAGGGCTCAGTATTGGAAGAGGGGAGCGCACACTGCAGTTTTGGCAGAGCTAGCTCATGGGGCAGTGTTGGCAGAGGGGAGCGCAGGTAATAGTGTTGGAAGAGGAAGAGGGGAGTGGAGGGTGCAGTTTTGGCAAAAAGAGAGAAGTTTTGGCAGAGAGAGCACAGGGTTCAGTGTTGGACGAGGGGAGCGCAGGGTGCAGTGTTGGCAGAGGGAGAGGGGAGTGCAGTGTTAACAGAGGGATAGAGCAGGGTGCAGTGTTAGAGGGAGAGGTGAGCGCAGGGTGCATTGTTGGCAGAGGAAGAGGTAAGCACAGGGTGCCATTTTGGAAGTTGTGAGCGCAGGGTGCAGTGTTGGAAGAGGGGATCGCAGGGTGCAGTGTTGGAAGAGGTGAGCGCAGGGTACAGTGTTGGATGATGGAGAGGGGATCGCAGGGTGCAGTGATGGCAGAAGGAGCGCAGGGCTCAGTATTGGAAGAGGGGAGCGCACACTGCAGTTTTGGCAGAGCTAGCTCATGGGGCAGTGTTGGCAGAGGGGAGCGCAGGTAATAGTGTAGGAAGAGGGGAGCGCAGGTAATAGTGTAGGAAGAGGGGAGTGCAGGGTGCAGTTTTGGCAAAAAGAGCGCAGTTTTGGCAGAGAGAGCGCATAGTTAAGTGTTGGACGAGGGGAGCGCATGGTGCCATGTTGGCAGAGGAATAGGGTACCGAAGGTGAAGTGTTGGCAGAGGGAGCACAGGGTGCAGTGTTAGAGGAAGAGATGAGCGCAGGGTGCAGTGTTGGAAGAGGTGAGCGCAGGGTGCAGTGTTGGAAGAGGTGAGCGCAGGGTTTAGTGTTGGAAGAGGTGAGTGCAGAGTGCAGTGTTGGAAGAGGTGAGCGCAGGGTGCAGTGTTGGAAGAGGTGAGCGCAGGGTGCAGTGTTGGAAGAGGTGAGCAGAGGTAGCCGTGTTGGAAGAGGGGAGCGCATGGTGTAGTGTTGGAAGAGTGGAGTGCAGGGTGCAGTTTTGGCAAAGGGAAGCACAAGGTGCTGTGTTGGCAGAGCAAGAGGGGAGCGTAGGGTGAAGTGTTGGCAGAGGGAGAGGCGAGTGCAGTGTTATGAGAGGGATAGAGCAGGGTGCAGTGTTAGATGGAGAGGGGTGCACAGGGTGGATTGTTGGCAGAAGAAGAGGTGAGCGCGGGGTGCAGTGTTGGAAGAGGTTAGCACAGGGTGCAGTGTTGGAAGAGGTGTGCGCAGGGTGTAGTGTTGGAAGAGGTTAGCGCAGAGTGCAGTGTTGGAAGAGGTGTGCGCAGGGTGTAGTGTTGGAAGAGGTGAGCGCAGCATGCAGTGTTGGAAGAGGTTAGCTCAGAGTGTAGTGTTGGAAGAGGTGAGCGCAGGGTGTAGTGTTGGAAGAGGTGAGCGCAGGGTGCAGTGTTGGAAGAGGTGAGCGCAGGGTGCAGTGTTGGAAGAGGTGAGCGCAGGGTGCAGTGTAGGAAGAGGTGAGCGCAGGGTGCAGTGTTGGAAGAGGTGAGCGCAGGGTGCAGTGTTGGAAGAGGTAAGCGCAGGATGCAGTGTTGGAAGAGGTGAGCGCAGGGTGCAGTGTTGGAAGAGGTGAGCTCAGGGTGAAGTGTTGGAAGAGGTGAGCTCAGGGTGTAGTGTTGGAAGAGGTGAGCTCAGGGTGCAGTGTTGGAAGAGGTGAGCGCAGGATGCAGTGTTGGAAGAGGTGAGTGCAGGGTGCAGTGTTGGAAGAGGTGAGCGCAGGGTGCAGTGTTGGAAGAGGTGAGCGCAGGATGCAGTGTTGGAAGAGGTAAGCGCAGGATGCAGTGTTGGAAGAGGTGAGCGCAGGGTGCAGTGTTGGAAGAGGTGAGCGCAGGATGCAGTGTTGGAAGAGGTAAGCACAGGGTGCAGTGTTGGAAGAGGTGAGCGCAGCATGCAGTGTTGGAAGAGGGGAGCGCAGGGTGCAGTGTTGGAAGAGGTGAGCGCAGGGTGCAGTGTTGGAAGAGATGAGAGCAGGGTGCAGTGTTGGAAGAGGTAAGCGCAGGATGCAGTGTTGGAAGAGATGAGCGCAGGGTGCAGTGTTGGAAGAGGTGAGCGCAGGATGAGGTGTTGGAAGAGGTGAGCGCAGGATGCAGTGTTGGAAGAGGTGAGCACAGGATGCAGTGTTGGAAGAGGTAAGCGCAGGGTGCAGTGTTGGAAGAGGTGAGCGCAGGATGAGGTGTTGGAAGAGGTAAGCGCAGGATGCAGTGTTGGAAGAGGTGAGCGCAAGATGAGGTGTTGGAAGAGGTGAGCGCAGGATACAGTGTTGGAAGAGGTGAGCGCAGGATGCAGTGTTGGAAGAGGTGAGCGCAGGATGAGGTGTTGGAAGAGGTGAGCGCAGGATGCAGGGTTGGAAGAGGTAAGCGCAGGGTGCAGTGTTGGAAGAGGTAAGCACAGGGCGCAGTGCTGGAAGAGGTAAGCGCAGAGTGCAGTGTTGGAAGAGGTAAGCACAGGGTGCAGTGTTGGAAGAGGTGAGCGCAGGATGCAGTGTTGGAAGAGGTGAGCGCAGGATGAGGTGTTGGAAGAGGTGAGCGCAGGATGCAGTGTTGGAAGAGGTGAGCGCAGGATGCAGTGTTGGAAGAGGTGAGCGCAGGATGAGGTGTTGGAAGAGGTGAGCGCAGGGTGCAGTGTTGGAAGAGGTAAGCGCAGGGTGCAGTGTTGGAAGAGGTAAGCGCAGGGTGCAGTGTTGGAAGAGGTGAGCACAGGATGCAGTGTTGGAAGAGGTGAGTGAGGGTGCAGTGTTGGCAGATGAAGAGGGGATCGCAGGGTGCAGTGTTGGAAGAGGAAGAGGTGAGCGCAGGGTGCAGTGTTGGAAGAGGGGAACGCAGGGCGCAGTGTTGGAAGAGGAAGAGGTGAGCACAGGGTGCAGTGTTGGAAGAGGAAGAGCTGAGCGCAGGGTGCAGTGTTGGAAGAGGTGAGCGCCGGGTGCAGTGTTGGAAGAGGAAGAGGGTAGCTCAATGTGCAGTGTTGGCAGAGGAAGAGGGTAGTTCAAGGTGCAGTGTTGGAAGAGGAAGAGGGGAGCGCAGGGTGCAGAGTTGGCTGATGGAGAGGGGAGTGCAGGTTGCAGTGTTGGAAGAGGGGAGCGCATGGTGTAGTGTTGGAAGAGGGGAGCACAGGTAGCCTGTTGGAAGAGGGGAGCACAGGTAGCCTGTTGGAAGAGGGGAGCACAGGTAGCCTGTTGGAAGAGGGGAGCACAGGTAGCCTGTTGGAAGAGGGGAGCACAGGTAGCCTGTTGGAAGAGGGGAGCACAGGTAGCCTGTTGGAAGAGGGGAGCACAGGTAGCCTGTTGGAAGAGGGGAGTGCAGTTTTGGCAAAGGGGAGCGCAAGGTGCTGTGTTGGCAGAGGAAGATCAGAGTGCAGGGCACAGTGTTGGCAGTGCAAGAGGGGAGCGCACAGAGTAGTGTTAAAGGGAGGAGTGTAGGGTACAGTGTTAGGCATGGGAGACGGGAGTGCAGGTTCCAGTGCTAGCAGAGAGGGAGAAGTTACCCCAAACACTTTAATCAGATCCCCCTCTTACACACACAATATACTTTATTAGACAGATCCTCTTCCTTTATGAATTCACAGGTTCAGATCTGTGTAGGATTATATTACTGCAGGAGCAGTGATTCCAGAACCAGTAATAGCTTTTGGGGGGAGGGAGGTGCGGACATAACCCAGAAATCTTGAGCTATTGTTTGCTGGCCGGCTGTGTGTGTAACTGGAGAGAGGTCAGAGCTGTCTCTGTTATGGGAACCCTATAAACATTACAGGGAAGAGAGCCAGGGAAAAACTTTAGGCCAGAGAGCAAGACCTTCCACTGTGGCATTGGCTGCATCACAATTCCAGACTTGAGTTCTTATAACAGGGGAGTTCTCATTACAGGGGTTAAGGGCCCGCCAGGGCGGTGAGATGTGCTCATTAAGATGGTGTCCTTATAAGAGCTACCCATCCCCCTCCCCCCATATTAAGGGGAATATCAGGGCTGTAAGATGTTCTTATCGGGGGTGGGGGTGGGGGTGGGGGTGGGGGTGGGGGGGGGGGGGGTTTATAAGTGGGGTTTGGGGCTGTTCTTATAACAGGTGTTTCCACCATAGTAAGGGGAACATCAGAACCAGATGTTCTTAATAGGGGGGTGTTTCTATAACGGTTTAAGGGCTGTGAGATGTTCTTATACAGGGGGTTATGGGCTGTGGGATGTTTTTATAAATGGGGTCTTTTATACTAGGGGATAGGGGTTATGGGTGTTCTTATACGAGGGGTTAGGAACTGTGGGATGTTCTTAAAATGGGGGTGCTCTTATAACAGGGGTTAAGGGCTGTGGGATGTTCTTATAAAAGGGTTAGGGGCTTTGAGATGTTCTTATAAAAGGGGTTTCTTATACAGGGGTTAGGGGCTCTGAGATATTCTTATACCAGGGGTTAGGGTCTGTGGGATGTTCTTAGGGGCTGTGGGTGTTCTTATACCGGGGGTTAGGGGCTGTGGGATGACCTTATATGGGGGGTAAGGGGCTGTGGGATGACCTTATACCGGGGGTTAGGGGCTGTGGGATGTTCTTATACCGGGGGGTTAGGGGCTGTGGGATGTTCTTATACCGGGGGTTAGGGGCTGTGGGATGATCTTATACCGGGGGGTTAGGGGCTGTGGGATGACCTTATACCGGGGGTTAGGGGATGTGGGATGACCTTATACCGGGGGTTAAGGGCTGTGGGATGACCTTATACCGGGGGTTAGGGGCTGTGGGATGTTCTTATACCGGGGGTTAGGGGCTGTGGGATGTTCTTATACCGGGGGTTAGGGGCTGTGGGATGTTCTTATACCAGGGGGTTAGGGGCTGTGAGGGGTTCTTATACCGGGGGTTAGGGGCTGTGGGGTGTTCTTATACCGGGGGTTAGGGGCTGAAGGATGTTCTTATACCGGGGGTTAGGGGCTGTGGGGGGTTCTTATACCGAGGGTTAGGGGCTGTGGGACGTTCTTATACCGGGGGTTAGGGGCTGTGGGACGTTCTTATACCGGGGGTTAGGGGCTGTGGGACGTTCTTATACCGGGGGTTAGGGGCTGTGGGACGTTCTTATACCGGGGGTTAGGGGCTGAGGGATGTTCTTATAGCGGGGGTTAGGGGTTGTGGGATGTTCTTATACCGGGGGTTAGGGGTTGTGGGATGTTCTTATACCGGGGGTTATGGGCTGTGGGATGTTCTTATACCGGGGGGGGGGGGGTTAGGGGCTGTGGGATGTTCTTATACCGGGGCGGGGGGGTTAGGGGCTGTGGGATGTTCTTATACTGGGGGTTAGGGGCTGTGAGGTGTTCTTATACCGGGGGTTAGGGGCTGTGGGATGTTCTTATACCGGGGGGGTTAGGGGCTGTGGGATGTTCTTATACCAGGGGGTTAGGGGCTGTGGGATGTTCTTATACCGGGGGGTTAGGGGCTGTGGGATGTTCTTATACCGGGGGTTAGGGGCTGTGGGATGTTCTTATACCAGGGGGTTAGGGGCTGTGGGATGTTCTTATACCGGGGGGTTAGGGGCTGTGGGATGTTCTTATACCGGGGGTCAGGGGCTGTGGAATGTTCTTATACCGGGGGTTAGGGGCTGTGGGATGTTCTTATACCGGGGGTTAGGGGCTGTGAGGTGTTCTTATACCGGGGGTTAGGGGCTGTGAGGTGATTTCCTTAATAGTGGGAATAACTTTTTTGTAGATTGACCCCCTCCCCCCCCCCCTTCCCCAAGTACTTACCCTTCCACTATCTCAAAGGGGGGCAGCTCCTCCTGCTCCTTCTTCTCGACCTCCTCCTCACCCACCTCTGGGGTGTCTTCAGTTTGGGGGGGGTTCTGGGGAGTTTGGGGGGGCTGCGATGTACTTTGCTTCTCTGCCATTGTAAGTGTGTGATAGAAGAGGGGGAGAGAGTCTGGGAGAAAGGAAGGTGTAATAGAAAAAGGAGACAGAGGAGAGGGGCTTGTATGAGAGTGATAGAGACAGGGGGCTGGATTGGAGAGAGAGAGGGCCTGGGGTGGGGTAGTGTTATCTGGGATCTAAATATGGCACCTGGGAGTGACAGTGACAGGGTGACCGCTGAGGAATGGACGTCCCCCACTCTGTCACCGACTTACCCCTTCAGTGCCAAGTGACTGCAGGGCAGCTGTCTGTTATATGCAGAGCACTGTGCACCTGTTATATGCAGAGAAGTGTGTGTATTATGCATATCAGTGTGTGTTATATGCACAGCAGAGTGTGTGTATTGTGCAGATCAGTGTGTATCTGTGTGATTGTCTTAAACGCAGAGCAGTGTGTGCGGTGTGTATTATATGCAGAGCAATGAAGGTCTGTCTGAATACACACTGTATACGCAGGTCTGATATATACTCAAAACAATAATCTTTACATATACTGTAGTTCTCTATATAAATGTGAATATTTATATACACCTTTATAAGCTGATAAGATTTGATGCAATGCATAATGTGCCATGGCAATAAGGCACTCAGGTGGTGGGTTACACTTAGCTGGCCATTGCATGCAACCATACATTGATATAACCAGAGTGCCCTATTTCTTTACCAATGACCCTTCTGAGTAATGCTAATGGTACCCAGCCTGAGAGCCTTATTATAACGTACATCCTATATATGGCGCAAACCTGCATTCTAATAATCCCCTATAATTTATAGGGTGCCAGGATGTCAAGGGGTAGGGGATTGGAGGGTGTCTGGTATCCCACCCTCTCCCAGGCTCCTGTCTTCTTTCTGGCTTATCTGAGGAATGAGGCTTATCTGCAGAGCGGGCACTCTCTCTGTGTCCTTGTAGGGCAGTGGCTGGAGGAAAGGGCGTCCCCTTTAATGTGACCCTGGTGGGGAAGGGGTTAATAGGCTGCCCCTTATCCAATGAACCCTTCCGTTTATATATGTAATATTCTTCTTTAGCCCAAGTCCCTTTAGAAATCCTTCCCATATAGCCCCAGTACATAGTCTCCTTTCCCTTGTCCCCCTCTCCTCTCCATCCCCCTTTCACACAACTCTTGCCCTGTCTGTATATAGTGACCATCGGAATTAAAAATACAGATAATTACCCCCCCCCCCCCCATCCCAACACACACTGATCACAGGGATCCTTCAGGGAGAGGGTTCCTGTCCTATCAGTCTGTGAGGTTGTTTATACTTGCCATAGAGGTCAAGGTGCAATGCTTTGTATTCCCTAGTGCCAGCCCTAGAGATGACAGGCCCTGTACCGGTTCTAGATGTGCCAGGCTCTGTAACCCTGCACTGTCTAGTTCTAGAGGTGCCAGGCTCTGAATCCCTGTACCAGTTCTAGATGTGCCAGGCTCTGTAACCGTGCACTGTCTAGTTCTAGATGTGCCAGGCTCTGAATCCCTGTACCAGTTCTAGATGTGCCAGGCTCTGTAACCCTGCACTGTTTAGTTCTAGATGTGCCAGGCTCTGAATCCCTGTAACGGTTCTAGATGTGCCAGGCTCTGTAACCCTGCACTGTCTAGTTCTAGAGGTGCCCGGCTCTGAATCCCTGTACCAGTTCTAGATGTGCCAGGCTCTGTAACCCTGCACTGCTTAGTTCTAGATGTGCTAGGCTCTGAATCCCTGTAACGGTTCTAGATGTGCCAGGCTCTGTAACCCTGCACTGTTTAGTTCTAGATGTGCCCGGCTCTGAATCCCTGTACCGATTCTAGATGTGCCAGGCTCTGTAACCCTGCACTGTCTAGTTCTACCCTGCATTGTCTAGTTCTAGATGTGCCAGGCTCTGAATCCCTGTACCGGTTCTAGATGTGCCAGGCTCTGTAACCCTGCACTGTCTAGTTCTAGAGGTGCCAGGCTCTGAATCCATATACCAGCCCTAGACATCCCAGGCTTTGTATCTCTGTACAAACCCTATTGGTGCCAAGCTCTGCATCCCCTGTACCATGGCAATAAGGCATTCATGAAGTGGGTTACCATTCACTGACCGACCCTAGTGAACCGACATTGATATAAATAGAAGTGCCTTATTGCTTTCCCAATCACCCTTGTGAGCGATACTAACCGATGGTGTCAATCCCAAGTGCCTTATTGTATATCCTATATATGGGGCAAACCTGTATGCTAATAATCCCCTATTTCAGGGCGAGCGTTGGGGTAGAGGTGCCATGTTCGGTATCCCTACACTATAACGGTCTAGTCCTAGAGGTCGGCATATTGATGAGGTTTCATGCACAGTGAGAGGGGTCCCGGGGGGATTAGTACCTTGTTAGCTGCTAACGAGTTTAATCATGGTGATTAGCATCCTGAAAACAAGATGATTTAAAGGCCATTAGCAAAAACGCTCAGAGCCAGAACTATCCCCATTAACCCTGTCACTGCCAGATACCTGCAGAGCCAGAACACTCCTCCCATTAACACCTTCATTGCCAGACCTGCAGAGCCAGAACACTCCTCCCATTAACTCCTTCACTACTAGATATCTGCAGAGCAAGAACACTGCTCCCATTAACACCTTCATTGCCAGAGACCTGCAGAGCCAGAACACTCCTCCCATTAACTCCTTCACTACTAGATATCTGCAGAGCAAGAACACTCCTCCCATTAACACCTTCACTGCCAGAGACCTGCAGATCCAGAACACTCCTCCCATTAACTCCTTCACTACTAGATATTTGCAGAGCAAGAACACTCCTCCCATTAACACCTTCACTGCCAGAGACCTGCAGATCCAGAACACTCCTCCCATTAACTCCTTCACTACTAGATATCTGCAGAGCAAGAACACTCCTC
Source organism: Ascaphus truei (assembly GCF_040206685.1). Classification (NCBI taxonomy): domain Eukaryota; kingdom Metazoa; phylum Chordata; class Amphibia; order Anura; family Ascaphidae; genus Ascaphus; species Ascaphus truei. The sequence continues at coordinate 26,685,370 of NC_134491.1, forward strand.
CCATTAACACCTTCACTACTAGATACCTGCAGAGCGAGAACATGCCACACAATAACACCTTAACTGCCAGAGACATGCAGAGTTGTAATACTCCCCCGCTGACCTTTTATCTGGCAGACATCTCCCCCCCCCCAGGAACCCCTTGACTGCCAGAGCGGCAGAGACAGACAGACCGGCAGGACTCTCGCGAGTTGTAAAATATAGAAATTTATTGTGCTGTCTCTTGCGAGTGACGTGCAGAGACAGATCTGAGACTGCGGCAGTGAGAGAGTGCTCCAGAGAGTGCACCCCATGCTGTCTCCCTATACATGACCTGAGGCTTTACGTAATCATTAACCCCTCATTCCCCGAGACTGTAATGTTAAAGCAGCATTCCACGCTGCTTGGTTTTTCTTCTCTTACCTGAACCAGGGGCCCCCTTGGACCCATCACTTTTGGACCCAACAGAATATGTACCCACCACCATGTTTGCAGTCCAGTAGCCATACTTGTAGTTTTTGTGTGCCCAAACACCACCACCCCCCCCCCCCCCCCGTACAAATATCTCCGGAACCGAGAGTCCACAGACCATGGATGAGCTCTGAGGCATCCATCAGGTAAGAATATATTTAACTGCTGCTTTAAGAGGCACCGGGGAGTAGGGTTATACAACAGTGACTCCTTGTAGGTGGGGCTGCAGGTGAGTTATTGCTTGAGGACTCCTCAGAGGTGGGGCGTAAACAAACTACAGGCGCCTTGGGGGTGGGGTTACTAATTATTCAGTTTGGGGTGGGGGGTCACACAAGCAGAACCTGATCTTCAGGGGTGGTCTTACACCTCATGGATGGAGTCACAGCCCATTCCCTGGGGGTGCCCAGATTCGGGGCGGAGTCACAGGCTCGGGTTCTTCCCTTCAGAGGTGGAGTATCACACACAGATTTGGCTCTTCAGGGGCGGAGCCTGTGAGTGGGCGGGATCAGGAGAAACGTCGCAGCATGAACTGCAGAATAAGGGCCGCAGCCATGGCCAGGGCGACATATGTGAAGCTGTCATTTGACAATTTGAGTGTATTCACCTGAGACAAACAGAAATAAAGGGGAGGGGTGAAAGTCAGCAGGGTGACAAGTAGGTGACAACACCCCCCACATTCCTGTACTAAGCTCACCCCCCCCCACTTGTCTCCTTTTACCTCCTGCTGCACCCTCACTCACCTAAACACCCTACCCCTCTCCTCACTTACCCATCCCCCCTTCATCACTCATTCCCACTTACCCATCTTTCACTGCTTCACACACCTAGACCTTCTCTTCACTCATCCAGCCCCCTCTCAACTTCCCTCCTCCTCATTTACCCAGCTTCTCCGACCTTTCCCCCTATACTCATCCAGCCCCTGTCCTCTTCTCCTCCTCCACCTTCCCTCTCTCCCCCTCACTTTCCCAGCCCCCTTCCTGCCCAACATTACTTACCCAGCCCCCGTTCCCTACTATCCACCGTGCGATACTGCTCTCCAACACAAATTTAGCCAGGCATTTGGCAATTTTCCGGAGGAATCCGCGATGTCCCTTCTGGAAAACGTAAACCGCCATCCGGTAACCGAACCCCAAGAGAGTCAGCACCCGGCCCCAGTTCATCCCCGTTTCGCACAGGCTGCAAGAGAGGCGGTGGAAGTATTAGTGATGGTCGCCAGGCTTGCTCGGTGCACCACAGAGTGATGGGGGCCGGAGACGTGGATTGGAGAGGGAGAGAGGGAAAGAAAAAGAGTGAGATGAAGAGAGAAAGATGGGGAGAGATAGGAGGGGGGGGGGGTTGGCGAGAGACAGAGAAGGATGGAGAGAGATGGAGAGGAATGGAGAGAAAGAGAGAGGCATGGGAAGAGAGAGGAGGGGGGTGGCAAGAGACAGATAGGGATGGAGAGGAATGGAGAGAAAGAGAGAGGCATGGGAAGAGAGAGGAGGGGGGTGGCAAGAGACAGAGAGGGATGGAGAGAAAGAGAGAGGCATGGGAAGAGAGAGAGGGATGGAGAGGAATGGAGAGAAAGAGAGGCATTGGAAGAGAGAGGAGGGGGGTGGCAAGAGACAGAGAGGGATGGAGATGGAGAGAAAAGATAGGGGGACGAAGAGAGAGGGATGGAAAGAGAGGGATGTTTGAGAGAGAGAGAGAGAGAGAGAACACAGAAGAGAGAAAAAATAAAGTACGAGGGGGAATAAATATAGCGAGAAATGTAGCAAAGGATGAAAAGAGAGAAAAAGAGAAAGGTCAACATAGAGGAAAGGGTGCATAGAAAGAGGAGAGAAAAAAAAGGGGAGAGATAAAAAGGGGGGGGGGAGAGATAAGTGTGACGATAGTGAGGGTTTGGCCCGGGATTAACGGGGTTACCCCCCAAGAGCCCCCTCCAACCTCGCCAGGGAGACAAGGGGTTAACTGGGCTGAGGCCCAGAACTGTGACTTAACCCTTGTTAAATAACATGAAAATGCTTATTCCCCTGTGTAAATGTATTGTTGCGGGATCAGTGTCTGCATAACACACCCACTGGGTCATAAGGGGAACCCCCCAAGTACACACATATTAAAAATATAACTTTGTCATAAGAGGAACATATATTTTGGATAAAGTGACTTTTTGCAGTCTTACAGGCCAAATGCTAACTACCTCTGCGTACCAGGACCAAATGGTTTGACTCATGAGTCTATTCACGTTTGATATGCAAGCTTCCTCTCTGGAAGTGCATATCCAAAAGGGAGGTGTGAATTGGCCAGTTGGATGCTAAATAGGACATCCTGCTAGAATTTAGCCTGGCTTCACAGGGGAATTGCTATGCAAGACCCAGGAAGGATCAACAGGTAATTACCTAGTTGGTTATGCGAGAAGCTACAAGCCTACTTCAAAAGGTTTTATTGATGGGGGTAGGGGTGGAGCTACCCAAGAAGGGAATCAAAAGGAGTAACCTTATTAAATATAAGAATATTATGAGATGTCCTTGGCTGAAAAGGATAAGAATTACATATTTGTATTCGTGGGACTTCCCCGCCACCAACCGTTACAAACACTTAATATCTGGCCCTTAGTGGCTGCCAGATATTAATATCTCTATTAATTTTCATATTACACTGTAATGTTCGGTCTCTCTGCGAGCGTCAGGTGGGACGGAATGTATTAATATATCTCACCTGACTGTATGTATTACTGAACTCAAGTTATGAGGTGATTTGCAGTAAATATGAAATTTTGGTTGAGTTCTGAGAAACTGCAACCCCCTGCTATGATAATGAGCAGGAATGCCAGAATTTACAAGCCTCGTCATCAAAGGCTAAGTGGCTAATTGCTTATGCTTGGCCCAACGGACAAAAGGAATTAACCAGAGTAAGTGTAACTTTTCACACTGGACCCTGGAAGCCCAAAGTCAGCTTCAAAAGCTTCAAAGGGGATTTTACTAGACGGCACGGCGCCGTAAGCTGGGATGCAAGGGTTAAAATGATATATAAGTCAGAGCCACCCTTTTATCCATGTTGTTTTGCAAGTTCTTCAAGTGTTCAGTCTGTTCTATACCATCTTGTTTGCTGAGAGAAACGCTATGCACTGTCTTCCTGCCAGAGGTCTTTTCATGTCTTTGGTGTCTTGATGACTATGAAGAGTGCTGTATGAACTGCCAGTCCAGCTGTGACTGCTTCATCATTTCCATTCTACGTAAGTGTCTATATTTTGCCTGTTATTTGTATAATCTGTTGTGTTCACCTTTATCAAGGAATAAATTACATTTTATCATATCTAAGTCTCGTCCCAGTTCAAACCCAGGTATATATATATTTATATATAGTTTTGGTGTAAATTACAACCTGTCACAAGCTACCGTGACAATAAGGAAAGAGACATAAGGGGGAGGGAAACAACAACGAGAGGAAGAAGTAGAAAAAGACTGCGGGTGCTGTGATTACCTGGAGCTGGAGTTTGAGGCCTTGGCCCATAGAGAGAGGAGGGAGGCAGGAGAGAGAACAGAGAGTTATATCAAACCCCCCCACCCCCCGCTATTTCAGTACGCTATTTCAGTACGAGCCTTCCACACATACACAGCACCCACTGCTATTCCTGTACTTCCTTTCTACAAAAAGACAGCACCCTGTTATTAAGGCGCTGACCACCACACACACAGCACCCTCTGCTACTCCAGTACTGACTCACAGACACACGCACAGCACCCTCTGCTACTCCAGTACTGACGCACAGACACACGCACAGGCCCCTCTGCTATTTCTGTACTAAGCTTTCTCACACACACAGCACCCTCTACTGCTCCAGTACTGACGCACAGACACACACACAGCACCCTCGGCTTCTCCAGTACTGACGCACAGACACACACACAGGCCCCTCTGCTATTTCTGTACTAAGCTTTCTCACACAGCAACCTTGGTTATCCCAGTACTGACGCACAGACACACAGGTTACCTGGACGCAATCTTTTTGAAGTAGTCGTAGGCATTTTCAAGGTTGGGGTTCAGGGTCCTCAAGATGTTATTAAATTCGTCCTCGTATCGCCGATTAATGTCGTCCCCGATAATTGCCAACTGATGTCCCACCCGGTCCAGTGTACTGTGGGAGGGAAGAGGTTAAAACCAGCTCATGAGTGCCTTATTGCCCCTGCCTCTAATTGCAGCTACCCAGCTGCTGGGTGCCTTATTGCCCCTAAAACATCTTATTGCAGTAACCCAGCTCCTGATTGACTTATATACCTCTGTAACCTGCTATTGCAGTAACCCAGCTCCAGAGTGCCTTATTGCCCCTGTAACCTGCTATTGCAGTAACCCAGCTCCTGAGTGCCTTATTGCCCCTGTAACCTGCTATTGCAGTAACCCAGCTCCAGAGAGCCTTATTGCCCCTGTAACCTGCTATTGCAGTAACCCAGCTCCAGAGTGCCTTATTCTCCTTTGCAGTTACCCCAGACTGGTACCTGCCAGGCTCCTGTCTCGCCTCCTCAATTTCAGGGTTCAGGGGGCCGGGGTTTTCGCTCTCCACCCTCTCAAGGTGTGAGAGGTGATAGGTGTAACTCAGGAACACGTCTTCTGTCTGCTCCCTCACCTGCTCCTCTGTGCAACAAGAAGATCCCAGTTATAAAAACACTCCTCATAAGAATACATAAGAGCCTAAAGGTGCCATATGCTGTATCCCTAGGCCAGACCTAGAGGTGTCAGGCTCTGTGTTCCCTGCACCAGCCCTAAAAGTGCCAGGCTCTGTATTCCCTATGCCAGCCCTAGAAAATCCAGGTTTTATATCCTTGTGCCAGATCTAGAGGTGCCAGGCTCTATATCCCCATCTAGTGCTAGAGGTGCCAGGCTCTATATCCCCATTTAGTGCTAGAGGTGCCAGGCTCTATATCCCCATCTAGTGCTAGAGGTGTCGGCCTCTATATCCCCATCTAGTGCTAGAGGTGCCGGGCTCTATATCCCCATCTAGTGCTAGAGGTGCCGGGCTCTATATCCCCATCTAATGCTAGAGGTGCCGGGCTCTATATCCCCATCTAGTGCTAGAGGTGTCGGCCTCTATATCCCCATCTAGTGCTAGAGGTGCCGGGCTCTATATCCCCATCTAGTGCTAGAGGTGCCGGGCTCTATATCCCCATCTAGTGCTAGAGGTGCCGGGCTCTATATCCCCATCTAGTGCTAGAGGTGTCGGCCTCTATATCTCCATCTAGTGCTAGAGGTTTCGGCCTCTATATCTCCATCTAGTGCTAGAGGTGCCGGGCTCTATATCCCCATCTAGTGCTAGAGGTGCCGGGCTCTATATCCCCATCTAGTGCTAGAGGTGCCGGGCTCTATATCCCCATCTAGTCCTAGAGGTGCCGGGCTCTATATCCCCATCTAGTGCTAGAGGTGCCGGCCTCTATATCTCCATCTAGTGCTAGAGGTGCCGGGCTCTATATCCCCATCTAGTGCTAGAGGTGCCGGGCTCTATATCCCCATATAGTGCTAGAGGTGCCGGGCTCTATATCCACATCTAGTGCTAGAGGTGCTAGGCTCTATATCCCCATCTAGTGCTAGAGGTGCCAGGCTCTATATCCCCATCTAGTGCTAGAGGTGCCGGGCTCTATATCCACATCTAGTGCTAGAGGTGCCAGGCTCTATATCCCCATCTAGTGCTAGAGGTGTGGGCCTCTATATCCCCATCTAGTGCTAGAGGTGCCGGGCTCTATATCCCCATCTAGTGCTAGAGGTGCCGGGCTCTATATCCACATCTAGTGCTAGAGGTGCCGGGCTCTATATCCACATCTAGTGCTAGAGGTGCCAGGCTCTATATCCACATCTAGTGCTAGAGGTGCCGGGCTCTATATCCCCATCTAGTGCTAGAGGTGCCGGGCTCTATATCCACATCTAGTGCTAGAGGTGCCGGATTCTATATCCCCATCTAGTGCTAGAGGTGCCGGCCTCTACATCCCCATCTAGTGCTAGAGGTGCCGGGCTCTATATCCCCATCTAGTGCTAGAGGTGCCGGGCTCTATATCCACATCTAGTGCTAGAGGTGCCAGGCTCTATATCCCCATCTAGTGCTAGAGGTGCCGGGCTCTATATCCACATCTAGTGCTAGAGGTGCCAGGCTCTATATCCCCATCTAGTGCTAGAGGTGTGGGCCTCTATATCCCCATCTAGTGCTAGAGGTGCCGGGCTCTATATCCCCATCTAGTGCTAGAGGTGCCGGGCTCTATATCCACATCTAGTGCTAGAGGTGCCGGGCTCTATATCCACATCTAGTGCTAGAGGTGCCAGGCTCTATATCCACATCTAGTGCTAGAGGTGCCGGGCTCTATATCCCCATCTAGTGCTAGAGGTGCCGGGCTCTATATCCACATCTAGTGCTAGAGGTGCCGGGCTCTATATCCCCATCTAGTGCTAGAGGTGCCAGGCTCTATATCCCCATCTAGTGCTAGAGGTGCCGGATTCTATATCCCCATCTAGTGCTAGAGGTGCCGGGCTCTATATCCCCATCTAGTGCTAGAGGTGCCGGCCTCTACATCCCCATCTAGTGCTAGAGGTGCCGGGCTCTATATCCCCATCTAGTGCAAGAGGTGCCGGGCTCTATATCCCCATCTAGTGCTAGAGGTGCCGGGCTCTATATCCCCATCTAGTGCTAGATGTGCCGGGCTCTATATCCCCATCTAGTGCTAGAGGTGCCGGGCTCTATATCCCCATCTAGTGCTAGAGGTGCCGGGCTCTATATCCCCATCTAGTGCTAGAGGTGCCGGGCTCTATATCCCCATCTAGTGCTAGAGGTGTCGGGCTCTATATCCCCATCTAGTGCTAGAGGTGCCAGACTCTATATCCCCATCTAGTGCTAGAGGTGCCGGGCTCTATATCCCCATCTAGTGCTAGAGGTGCCGGGCTCTATATCCCCATCTAGTGCTAGAGGTGCCGGGCTCTATATCCCCATCTAGTGCTAGAGGTGCCGGGCTCTATATCCCCATCTAGTGCTAGAGGTGCCGGGCTCTATATCCCCATCTAGTGCTAGAGGTGCCGGGCTCTATATCCCCATCTAGTGCTAGAGGTGCCGGGCTCTATATCCCCATCTAGTGCTAGAGGTGCCGGGCTCTATATCCCCATCTAGTGCTAGAGGTGCCAGCCTCTACATCCCCATCTAGTGCTAGAGGTGCCGGGCTCTATATCCCCATCTAGTGCTAGAGGTGCCGGGCTCTATATCCCCATCTAGTGCTAGAGGTGCCGGGCTCTATATCCACATCTAGTGCTAGAGGTGCCGGGCTCTATATCCCCATCTAGTGCTAGAGGTGCCGGGCTCTATATCCCCATCTAGTGCTAGAGGTGTCAGGCTCTATATCCCCATCTAGTGCTAGAGGTGCCGGCCTCTATATCCCCATCTAGTGCTAGAGGTGCCGGGCTCTATATCCCCATCTAGTGCTAGAGGTGCCGGGCTCTATATCCCCATCTAGTGCTAGAGGTGCCGGGCTCTATATCCCCATCTAGTGCTAGAGGTGCCAGGCTCTATATCCCCATCCAGTGCTAGAGGTGCCGGGCTCTATATCCCCATCTAGTGCTAGAGGTGCCGGGCTCTATATCCCCATCTAGTGCTAGAGGTGCCGGGCTCTATATCCCCATCTAGTGCTAGAGGTGCCAGCCTCTACATCCCCATCTAGTGCTAGAGGTGCCGGGCTCTATATCCCCATCTAGTGCTAGAGGTGTCGGGCTCTATATCCCCATCTAGTGCTAGAGGTGCCGGGCTCTATATCCACATCTAGTGCTAGAGGTGCCAGGCTCTATATCCCCATCTAGTGCTAGAGGTGCCAGCCTCTATATCCCCATCTAGTGCTAGAGGTGCCGGCCTCTATATCCCCATCTAGTGCTAGAGGTGTCAGGCTCTATATCCCCATCTAGTGCTAGAGGTGCCGGGCTCTATATCCCCATCTAGTGCTAGAGGTGCCGGGCTCTATATCCCCATCTAGTGCTAGAGGTGCCGGGCTCTATATCCCCATCTAGTGCTAGAGGTGTCAGGCTCTATATCCCCATCTAGTGCTAGAGGTGCCAGGCTCTATATCCCCATCTAGTGCTAGAGGTGCCGGCCTCTATATCCCCATCTAGTGCTAGAGGTGCCAGGCTCTATATCCCCATTTAGTGCTAGAGGTGCCAGGCTCTATATCCCCATCTAGTGCTAGAGGTGCCGGGCTCTATATCCCCATCTAGTGCTAGAGGTGCCGGGCTCTATATCCCCATCTAGTGCTAGATGTGCCGGGCTCTATATCCCCATCTAGTGCTAGATGTGCCGGGCTCTATATCCCCATCTAGTGCTAGAGGTGTCAGGCTCTATATCCCCATCTAGTGCTAGAGGTGCCAGCCTCTATATCCCCATCTAGTGCTAGAGGTGCCAGCCTCTATATCCCCATCTAGTGCTAGAGGTGTCAGCCTCTATATCCCCATCTAGTGCTAGAGGTGCAGGGCTCTATATCCCCATCTAGTACTAGAGGTGCCAGCCTCTATATCCCCATCTAGTACTAGAGGTGCCAGACTTGGTGTATTGTCCTAGATATTCCCTCACCATCAACCTGTAGCTCGGCCTCTTCCTCCGTTGTCTCTCCGTTACCCCCGGACGCCATGATGTGGGGAAAGACAGGTGGGGGGGGCGAGGGGTCGGTGTGCTCCTGGAAGAGGGGGAAGAGTAAAAGCTTGTAATAGCCCCCATACATCCCCTATAGCCCCAGTTCCTATAGTAATCCCCTTTAATTTCCCATTAGCTCAGTCTCAATACAAATCCATTTGACTTCCGTTATAGCTCCAATTCATATAGAAATCCCCCTTTACTTCCCCTACAGCCCAACCCCTTATAGAAATCCCCTTTACTTCCACTGCAGCCCAGTCCCTACATACATTTCCTATACTTTTCCTGTATAGCGCAGTCCCTCTATAAATCTATTTTACTTACCCTAGTGCCCCAATCCATATAGAAAAACCTTTTAATTCCCATATTGCCCAGTCCCTATAGAAATTCCCTATACTTCTCCTACTGTAAAGCCCAGTCCCTTTAGAAATCCATTTTACTTTCAATATAGTCCCAATACATATTTTAAAAAAACTACTTCACCTATAGCCTCGCTCCCTATAGAAATCCCATTTACTCCCCATTCCTTATAGAAATCCCATTTACTCCACCTATAGTCACAGTCCAGGTACAAATTCCCTTTTATTTGTATGTATGTCTTTATTTACAGTATATAGAGCCATTAATGTACATAGCGCTTCACAGCAGTAATACACGTGACAAACATATAAATGACAAATAGTACAAATAACAGATCATGGGAATAAGTGCTTCAGACATAAACGTAACATTTAGGAAAAGGAGTCCCTGCTCCGAAGAGCTTACTATCTAATTGGTAGGTAGGAAGGACGTACACAGAGACAGTAGGAGGGCATTCTGGTAAGTGCGTCTGCAGGGGGCCAAGCTTCATGTATGAGGTGTAAAGAACTGTATCAGTCATGGAGCTACTCATATGCTTCCTTAAGCAGGTGTGTTTTAACGTGGGTCTTTAAGGTGGACAGAGAGGGTGCTTGTCGGATATTGAGGGGAAGGGCATTCCAGAGGTGTGGGGCAGTCAGTGAGAAAGGTTTAAGGTGGGAGAGGGCTTTAGATCCAAAAGGGGTAGAAAGAAGACACCCTTGAGCAGAACGCAAGAGTCGGGATGGTGTATAGTGAGAAATTAGGGCTGAGATGTAAGGAGGGGCAGAAGAGTGTCAAGCTTTAAAAGTGAGGAGAATTGAGTGTGTGATACGGGATTTGATAGGAAGCCATGAGAGGGATTTCAGCAGGGGAGACGCTGAGACAGATTTAGGAAAGAGTAGAGTGATTCTGGCAGCAGCGTTTAGGATAGATTGTAGGGGAGACAGGTGAGAGGCAGGTAGGCTGGACAACAGGAGGTTACAATAATCCAGACAGGAGAGAATAGGGGTCTGTGTCAGCGTTTTAGCAGTCAAGCAACAGAGGAAAGGGCGTATCTTTGTAATATTGCGGAGGAAAAACTACAGGTTTTTAGCTGCCTTTTGAATGTGAGAGGAGAATGTGAGAGAGGAGTCGAGTGTGTGACCCGTAGGCAGCGTGCGTGTGCTACTGGGTGAATGATAGTGCTTCCAACAGTAATGTGGAATGAGGTAGTAGGGCCTGGGTTGGGAGGAAATATGAGTAGCTATGTTTTTGCCATGTTAAGTTTAAGTCGGCGGAGGGCCATCCTGGATGATATATCAGAGACATTCAGAAACTTTGGTCTGTACAGCAGTTAACAAACAACACACAGAACCCCAGCAAGCTAATTTTAGTAACCCCTGAGACACTGAAAGTATGATGGGAGAGGTAAGAGGAAATCCAGGATAGAGCTTTATTACAAATACCAAGAGTATGGAGAATGTGAAGGAGAAGAGGGTGGTCTACAGTATCAAATGCTGCAGAGAGGTTGAGTAATATGAGCAGAGTGTAATGACCTCTGTCTTTGGCAGCATGGAGGTCATTAGTTATTTTAGTGAGGGCTGTTTCAGTGGAGTGAGCAGTGCGGAACCCAGATTGTAGAGGGTTTAGGAGAGAATAGCTGTTGAGAAAATGGAGCAAGCGAGAGAATACAAGACGTTCAAGGAGTTTAGTGGCAAAAAGCAGGAAGGAGACAGGACGATAGTTAGAAAGCCAGGTAGGGTCAAGCTTGCTGTTTATGAGTAATGGTATAACTGTAACATATTTGATGGAGGATAGAAAGGTACCAGAGTAGAGGGAGGTGTTAAAAATGTGTATCAGCATAGGGATTATAGTAGGAGCAATAGGTTTTAGGAGATGGGAGGGAATGGGGTCAAGAAGACAGGTGGTAGAGGGAGAAGAGGAGATCAGCAATGACACATCCTCCTCTGTGACAGCAGAAAACGTCAAGGAAGGCAGGAGGTGAGTTAGGAACAGGTGTAGGATAGTAGGAGGAAACAGAAGGGATGTCCATCTTTTCCTTGAAATAGGTCGGCAAAGTCCTGAAGTGAGATTGAGGAAGAAGAACAGAGAGAAGAGGGTGGTCTGAGTAGGGAGTCAAAGACAGAGAATGTCGTCGTGGATTAGACTTGTGCGTGTTGATTAGTGAAGAAAAGTAGGTTTGTTTATCTTGAGAGAGGGCAGAGTTGAAACAGGATAGCATAAATTTGTAGTGCGGAAGTCTTCCAGAGGCTGAACGAGTGCATGAAAACAGCATGCCCGTGTGGAAATGTAGCCAGGGTCTGGGGTTAGAAGGGCGAGAACGGCAGAGAGAAATCAGGGCATGTAGATTAAGATTATTTCCCCTAAAGCCCTGGTCTCTACAGACCAGGCTTTCAAATACACATTAATATGCACGCACATACTCCCACAGACACCACACACACCCCAACTATTTACTGCTGCTGTTTCAGAGGAGATAAACCTGTTCTGTTTAACCCTCGGAGTGCTAAATAAATGTTTCATGCTATTGACCTCACAATACCTCCATTATAAATACAGACAAATATATATATATAACAAAGTGAAAAACTAGGCTCATCTCAGTCGAGTTTATCAATTAGGATGTTCAGATGTGTGCATGCATAGGAATAATTAATAAAGTACATCACCCAAAACTGGAACTGTGACAAATATAATGGGATTAGATTGGATAAAGATGCAGCACCACGCAGGTAAGTAGCAAGAAAAAAAGTGTAGTTAGAGGTCCATACAATGTACCGTTTCGGTCCTCACAGGGACCTTCTTCTACCCGGAGAGCTGGGGTGCGGTCACTACCTCCAGTGCTACCGAGTGATGATTCAAGTCGCGTGGCATTAGAAGGTCTCATACAATGAGGACGCATGGGGCTTCGCTTTTGTATAATGTTTATTGAACATTGGCTGCAGACAGTAACTTCTCCCTGGTTCCCAGATACCCACTTCACAGGAGCACAGGCTTCTGTGGGGAGTGGCTTCCCAGAGGCAGATGACTGACCTTTGAGGTGGACATGGGTCCCTTTCTCCAGCAGACAAAGTAGGTGTCTATGCTTTCATGGTCCCTCGTCTAAGACCTAACCTGTTCTTCCCGTGTCTATGGGAGTCCTTTGGCCCAGTAGACCGACAAACCCCACGTGGGCTCTGCACCCAACAGTCAGAACTCCTGCCATCCAGTTTGTGATCAGTTTGATTATTCCTAATTAACTAAATCTAACCCTATTACATACAGCCTACCTAAGCCACTCCCCCCAGCTAAGACTGGCCAGGTCTCTATCTAGGAGGTGCTATCCCCTTGATCAGGGGGCGCCAGAGATTTTCTGGGTGGGTGGGGGCGCGGCGCTTACCGAGGCCCTGCGCTCTTCCCCACAACATTTAAATTAAATGCCAGGGGAGCGCGAAGCCTCTAAGGCCATGTCCATAGAGGGGGAGCAGTGCTGAGGCGCGCTGACGCCGAGGCTCGCCTGCTGAAGCCTGTGCGATTTCATGGACTTGCAGACGAGCCAGCGTGCGCGATCGGGAGGCGGGGCAGTGACGTCGCTGGCCCAATCGCCCGCGACGCACCGACGTCAACGTCACGGCGCCGTGACGTTGACGCTGCTTCGCGCTGATTGGATGTTTTCAGCCGACAGCGCGCTGAAAAACAGCTTGGCTGTCGGCTGAAAAATCCAACTCCTCAGCACGCCTGCGGACGCTCGCGTGAGCCCTCTAAAGACGTCCTCATTGAGGATGCCGGGGCTCGGCTCAGCGCTGCTTGTCCTTCTATGGACGTGGCCTAACTCCCTCTTACCTGCTCTCAGCTGGCAAATGACACCACGTCGTCACATGACGTTGTGACGTCAAATGGCGCTGCCAATGCCGGAGAGAAGGTAAGAGGGAAGGGGGTGGGTGCGCGGGCAGGGGGGCGCAAAGAAAAAAGTTTGCTCAACCCCGCCCTAGATTAGTGTTTTTCAGCCAAGGTTTCTAGGAACCCTCGGGCTCCCCAATAGATTTCCTGCCATTTTCAGGGCATTTGAAAATTGTATCTAATACAGAAGAATTTACAATGATCGCAGAGTTGCTATTCAAAAGGGTTGGGGGTTCCTCAGAATTTCACTTAAGGTTCCTTAACCCCCAAAAAAGGTGGGAAAATCGTCCATTAAAGTGACCTAGTGACGCGATGCTCTGGCAGGTAAGGGGTTAACGGAGCGACGCGCTGCAGGGCTCCACCCAGGGAGAGTTATTATTGGAGTGACGCTCTGCTAGGGACAGGGATTAAAGGCGCGAAACTCCGCAGGGCTCCGGCAGGGGTGAGGTTAAAGGCGCGAGACTCCGCAGGGCTCCGGCAGGGGTGAGGTTAAAGGCGCGTGACTCCGCAGGGCTCCGGCAGGGGTGAGGTTAAAGGCGCGAAACTCTGCAGGTCACGCACGGTTTGAGCCCAAGAGCTGACACTCGATCCCCCTCTCCCCGATCCCCACTCACCCTCACTTCGGGATTCCTCTCCCTGTCAGGGGAGCCGCGAGGCTGGAGCTCAGCAAAGTGATGAGGAAATGTTATCCGCCTCGGTCCCTCCCAGGGGCAGACAAGGGGGTTGTGCCGAATACCTTAACCACTTCACAGCCAAAGATGGCTGGCAGCAGCAGGGCAATGCAGGGACAGCGCCCGGTCACGGACAGATGACAATGACAGAGACGGGACAAGGAGGAGCGGCAGCCACAAACACAAGGGAAAGTGAAAGAGAAAATAAACAGTGAGGAGCAGGAAGGGCAGAATGACAGAGACAGAGCAGTGACACAGCGGAGGGACAGTCACAGGAAGGGACAGAGGGGACAGAGACAGAGCAGTGACACAGCGGAGGGACAGTCACAGGAAGGGGCAGAGGGGACAATAACACAGCGGAGGGACAGTCACAGGAAGAAACAGAGACAGAGCAGTGACACAGCGGAAGGACAGTCACAGGAAGGGGCAGAGCAGTGACAGTGGAGGGAAAGAGCAGAGGGGACAGAGACAGATCAGTGACACAGTGGAGGGACAGTCACAGGAAGCATCAGAGGTGAGGGGACAAAGCAGTGACACAGTGGAGGGACAGTCACAGAAAGGCGCAGAGGGGACAGAGACAGCAGTGACACAGCGGAGTGACAGTCACAGGAAGGAGCAGAGGGGACAGAGACAGATCAGTGACACAGTGGAGGGACAGCCATAGGAAACATCAGAGGTGAGGAGGCAAAGCAGTGACACGATGGAGGGACTGTCACAGGAAGAGACAGGACAGTGACATTGGAGAGACTGTCACAAGAAGCAGGAACAGAGGGCACAATACAAAATACTGGAAATGTTCCACACCAATTAAAAAAAACAAAGGCGGGATAGTGATACTGGTGCGCCTAGTGTATGGGAAGACTCTCCGTTTTGTAGATTTCAGAGAAAAAAAAGAACTACAGCACTTTGGATTTTCAAAAGATTTATTGTAGCCAAAAAATAAGCCGCCATTTCGGCTGTCAGTACAGCCGGCTGCTTTTATTACTATGTATGTGTAACGGTGATACCCCCACCCGGCGGGAGATTTGTTCAGTACTACGGTGTATGGTGCATATACCTGCTGGTAACAGGAGAGCTGAATCGATTGCCGATGGTTGTGGGGACACAGGACCAGGCTTCTGGGGTTCATACCCCACATATCTCTTTAGCAGTGCTGCGCCTCCATCTGCCGTAGGCTCCAGGAACTGAAGGTGATCCTTTGCGTGGACCGGGTCTGGTTCCGTCTCAGCCTGCTCGATAGTCATCAGCAATCTCGGATCCCCTTGGGTCTCATCTTGGCCGCACAGGCCCTCCGAAGCCTCCATACTTGAGGTAGATTGTTGCTTGGTAGCAGCAAGATCGACTACCCAGGTATTGGGGTCGGTCGCATCCTTCTCTGCGAATTCCTTAGGCCGCAGCAGCGTGGGCTTCAGGTAACGTGCTCCGCAGCGGGGATACTGGGCTCCCCAGACTAGTTCGCCGCCTGGAAAGTCGCACTTGGGACAGAGGCATCGAAGGTACCTCTTCCCTTCCACTGTTACCACCAAGAGTCCTCCTGGTAGTCTGTAGTGGTCAAAGTCCATATAACCAAACATATTCAGTCTTTTCTGTACACACGGACACAAGAGCAAAGGATAGCTCACTCCTTTCACTCGCCAGGCTCCGAAGAACTGAGGGTGCGGTCCGCTACATCCGGTACCTCCCTTATTCTCCAAAGTCTTTAGGCATTGGCTGATGGTATGTCCCCTCCCTCTGGTGGAGTTTAGAGGGGCACCCGGTGACGTGGATAGGGCGTGACTGACTCCCCCTGAGCCAGTCACATCGCTTGGGTGGGGTTCTGGCTTTCGTGCCTGATCCCTGCAGGATTGTGCAAAAAGTTCACGTACAGCCTGTTTGCGGACAACACGTGCGCTCTCCAGCCTTGCCGGGAGCCACCATTTTAGCTCATGTAACTCACGTGGCGCATTCCCGAACAGAGGGAACCTCCATGTTGGTCACAATCCCTTCACAGACCACAAAGTGACCGCGATTCCGACAGGAATCCGTTCCTCGTGGGTCCTCACAGCACATAGATTAGCAGTCTACCAAGAGTAAGTTGTACCCCAGGCTAGCAAAGCTCCATCTCGATACGCTGCACACAATTACAATCCATTCCAAGCACTCTGTGGTTCCATGATTTGGCTATGGCTGGTAGTACTCTGGGCTTCTTCTAGCGGAGGTTCAGGCACCTTGTACATCAGGCACCCCTCCTAATATACTCCCTCTGCAGTACTCTTACGCCGCCCTACTCGGCTGCCAGTATCGCGGATCCTCTCCAAAGGTTTCTGGGACAGTTAACCAAAGAACCCCCTTTAGGCAAGCCGACTACCCGCCTCAGGACAACTTAGAAGAGCAATAGCCCTTGTCTCCAAATCATTCACCTGATAGGGCAGTCTAAGTCATAATTCCATGGCGGGGAAATTGGTCCCTGGTTATGGTATGCCGGGCTCCCCTTGGACACTATACCTAGCCTCTCTCCTTCATTAGCACTTGTTCTGGAAGCGTACCTTGTTACTTCCAACTTTGTTTTGCTGTTAGCCTGTCCTGTTACAGATCTCAGCATCGCCTCCAAATGTAACGGTATTTCCCCCACCCGGTGTGAATTTTGTCCTTTACTACCGTGTATGGTGCATATAACTGCTGGTAACAGGAGGGCTGAGACGTCCACCGATGGTAGTGTGGACACAGGACAAGGCTTCTGGGGTTCATACCCCACATATCTCTTTAGCAGTGCAGGGACTCCATCTGCCATAGGCTCCAGGAACTGAAGGTGATCTCCCACGGTAGAACTATTACCACTCCCCCCCAGTAAAGGGAGCTTGTTCAGGTAAACAGGTAGCTTACCCAGAAAGTATTTGAAGGCAAGACAGGAGAGATGAACTTTACGCCTAGACTCAAGTGATGACCAATATAGTTCTTTGAGCATTTCACAGTGATGTGTGTTGTAGTTGCATTGGCGAAAAAAGACGGTGTAAAACAACGTTAAAAAGTAATATAAATATGTACTTAGATAAATAACAATGAAAAACAGGCAGCCTGGCAAATACTGACAGTACAGTCAGACAGCAGAACATGGAAAAAAAAGGATTACCGGCCACTAGGAAGTCCGTTAATTAAATGTCAATCAAATAAAAATCCAAACCATTCAGTGAAGAATCCCAAAAGTGTCCTTAGGTGAACAAGCAATGAAGGGGTGAACAGACGACTCTCACCATACAGCAGTGCAATATGTGGAAAAAAGACAACAAAACAAATTATGGTGCAGTATGCCAATCAATGTTGACAAAGGCATCAGGACTAACAACACACAACAGATATGACACACAAACAATACAACACTAGCAAGGCTATAAACTTAACACAAAGCTATTTAATGACAACAAAAAATGCTGGGTATCCGGAGAGTAAAGGGAATAGCACCGAGGTCCAGAGGGGTAAAAGTGAAACCCTACTTACAGGACAATAGATGTAAACAGGCAGTACAGATGGAAATCGCACCGATGCTCCTTAGAGATGGTGACCGGAGCTCCTTTCCAAGAGTTCCCTCGTGTTAGGGGTGGATGGTGAGTCGCACCAAATGCGGAACTTCCGGGCGGATGTGACGTCACACACCGCAGGGTTTCCTAGACCGATGCTCCTCTCTTTCCTCCCCCCTTATGGCCTGATCAGCTGCTACACAATGTCCTCCGTAACCAAAAGCAGCTCTAAAACAAGAAAATAACTTTCCAACGCGTTTCATGCGCATGCGCGCACTTCTTCAGTGAAACGCGTTGGGAAGTTATTTTCTTGTTTTAGAGCTGCTTTTGGTTACGGAAGACATTGTGTAGCAGCTGATCAGGCCGTAAGGGGGGATGAAAGAGAGGAGCATCGGATAAGGTGATAGGCCTTGATAAAGTGCCTTGTGCATGAAACGCGTAGGTGCGTTCGTGTAGTCCTATTTTTGCTGCACCACCATGCAATAAACCTGACCTGTTGCAAGATTGGAGTGTTCACCTGTATCATTTGTTCCGGTCCCATGCTGATTTGGAATTCGTGGCTGTGCTTTACATCAACATCTCTTTCCTAGGTGTATATGGTGTGACAAACGGCTTACTCCGGGGCTCCGTCGTTTGTCCGGGACTGTTTAGAACACGGTCTTTTAGGGTAGGTTAAAATGATGAGGCGTCACGTACTGTTCCTTTAAACAGGCTATGCCTGGTTTATTCAGTCCCAGGCACTGAGACTGCCACAGTGCATACAACAGAAAACAGATCAAAACAAAAGCTGCTCACCTGAGCGATAACTTAACTTAGATATCCCTGACTCAGGGTTGGAAGTGGCTTTTCCACTCCCAACAACAAAACAAGGTACTTTTGCAGTCTTACACAAATGAACAGAAAGATTGAACCTGTTTGGGGAAGAGGCTTCTCCCCTCTGTAGTTCAGCAGCCTTCCAGCCTCCTGGCTCTTGTGGAGAGACCAGAGCAAACAGGAAATCAGTCTTTCATACCTGATTCCTAATTAGCATGACAGGTGACAGAAATCAGGCAGCAGACAAACTCTGGTCTGGATCTCTCATCCCTCAGTTCCAGCGCTTGCCAAACTGTGGGATGGAGTGTATGTATTATAAGGCTGCACTCCCAGGCCAAACAGGATAGAAACTGTCTAGTATCCTGGGAGCCCTATATACGGAATTTATTACCATCCCCTGGTTTCTGTCACATATCCTCCCCCCCAGCTCAGACCTCGAGGGATGAGCGACCATGGATATTAGGGAGTGCATCCTTGACAACCCGTCAGCATTGCCATGTTTGTGCCCTGACCTGTGTTCCACAGAAAATTTAAAGGGTTGTAGGCTTAGGAACCACCTGGTCACTCTAGCATTCTTTTCCCTGTTTTGACACATCCAGGTAAGGGGTGCATGATCTGTGACCAACCGGAATTTTCTCCCCAACAGATAGTATTTGAGCGTCTCTACAGCCCACTTTATTGCGAGACACTCTTTCTCTACTATGGAGTAATTTTTCTCCTGGGGATTTAGTTTCCTACTTAAATAAAGGATGGGGTGCTCCTCACCTTGAGACTCCTGGGAGAGTACCGCCCCCAGCCCTACCTCAGATGCGTCGGTTTGGACTACGAACTCTTTGGAGAAGTCAGGTGTGACCAACACTGGTTGGGCACAGAGAGCTTCTTTCAGGCTTCTAAAGGCCTGTTCGGTTTCCGGGGACCACTTTACCATTAGCGGTCCTCTTGCTTTTGTGAGGTCAGTTAGTGGGGTTGCCTTAGTTGCAAAATTGGGAATAAACCTTCTATAGTACCCAATTAACCCCAAAAAGGTCCTTACTTGTTTTTTTGTAACTGGCCTTGGCCAATTTTGTATCGCCTCCACTTTGAGTGTTTGGGGTTTGAGTAAACCTCTGCCAATAGAATATCCCAGATACTTGGCCTCCTCCAGACCAATAGTGCATTTAGCGGGGTTAGCAGTTAGTCCAGCAGACCGGACTGCGTCAAGCACAGCTTGGACCTTTGGAAGGTGGGATTGCCAATCTTCACTATGGATTACCACATCATCCAGGTAGGCGGCAGCATACCGAGCATGTGGTTTTAAAATTTTATCCATCATTCTTTGGAATGTGGCGGGAGCTCCATGTAAGCCAAAAGGCAACACCTTATACTGAAAGAGGCCGTCTGGGGTTGAGAAGGCTGTCTTTTCTTTTGCCCTTTCTGTGAGGGGAACCTGCCAGTACCCTTTTGTTAGGTCTAGGGTTGTGAGATATCGGGCTTTGCCCAGTCTCTCTACAAGTTCATCTACCCTGGGCATAGGATAAGTATCAAATTTTGACACCGCGTTTAGTTTCCGGTAGTCATTACAAAACCTTGTTGTACCATCTGGCTTTGGGACTAAGACTATAGGGCTGTTCCACCCACTTTGGGATTCCTCAATTACACCTAGTTTTAGCATTTTTTTAACCTCTAAACTTATAGCCTTTCTTTTGGCCTCTGGGATTCGGTACGGTTTAAGGTTAACTCGGACCCCCGGTTCAGAGACTAGGTCATGTTCAATTACGCTAGTTCTACCTGGCCGTATAGAGAAGATTTCTTTGTTTCTTCTCACTAAATTCTGAACCTCTCGTTTCTGATGAACAGACAGGGTTTCAGCTATGCTAACCTCTGGGTCAGTTTCTTGATTCTCTGACGGACCTGGGGGTACTAGGGTTAACAAGACTTCTCTATCTTTCCAGGGCTTGAGTAGGTTTATATGGTAAATTTGCTCAGGTTTCCTCCTACCTGGCTGTCTTACCTTATAATTTACTTCTCCCACTCTTTCCAAGACCTCATATGGCCCATGCCATTTAGCAAGGAATTTACTCTCCACGGTGGGAACCAGAACTAGTACCCTATCACCTGGAGAAAAAATTCTGACCCTAGCACCCTTATTATATGTATTCCTCTGTGCTTCTTGAGCTTTCTCCATGTGTTCCCTCACTATGGGTAGGACTGCAGCAATGCGGTCCTGCATCTGGGCAACATGCTCTATTACACTTCTGTAAGGGGTAACCTCGTGTTCCCAAGTCTCTTTGGCTATATCCAGTAAGCCCCTTGGGTGTCGGCCATACAATAGTTCAAACGGGGAGAAGCCAGTGGATGATTGGGGAACTTCCCTAATGGCAAATAACAGGTACGGTAACAAACAATCCCAGTTTTTCCCATCTTTATCAACCGCCCGCCGTAACATGCTCTTTAAGGTTTTATTGAACCTTTCCACTAAACCATCTGTTTGTGGATGATAGATTGAGGTTCTGAGATGCTTGATTTTTAGGAGTTTACATAGCTCTTTCGTTACTTGGGACATAAATGGTGTTCCCTGGTCAGATAGAATCTCTTTAGGAATCCCGACCCGGGAAAACAGAACTACTAACTCTTTTGCTATGTTTTTAGCTGAGGTGCTACGTAGGGGAACTGCCTCCGGATATCGGGTGGCATAATCTAATATTACCAATATATGCTGATGTCCCCTAGCAGACTTTATTAGGGGTCCTACTAGATCCATAGCAATCCGGTCAAATGGTACCTCTATTATGGGAAGGGGTACCAATGGGCTGCGGTACGCCTTGAACGGGGCGGTGATCTGACATTCTGGGCATGAGGAACAATAATTCGTAATTTCTGCCAGAACCCCAGGCCAATAGAAGCTTCGGAGAACCTTTTCTTTTGTCTTTTCCACCCCTAGGTGTCCCCCCAATGGATGACTATGTGCGAGGTGTAATACTACGTTACGGAATGTCTGTGGTACCAACAATTGTTTAGTTGTAACTGATTTCCTTTTATCAACCCGATATACTAGGTCGTTCTCTACCTCGAAGTAGGGGTAAGCAAGTGACCTATCTGGTTGGCCAGGAGTACTATTCTGATCCCGTATATTTCCCCTTGCTACCGCTAATGTGGGGTCCTCCCACTGGGCCTTCTAAAAACTCCCAGGACTGACCTCTAGGTCAGCGAGGGTCTTATCCGGTTCTGGGGTGGTAAGTGTCTGCTCAACATCTTGATTTGGGGTATTCCCTACCAAAGTAGTGATGGGGAAGGGAATTTTACAGCACTCCTCCTTTTCCCCCTTCTTATTTGGGCCCTCGTCAACCTCCATTTCTGAAAAAGGGAAAGGATTTGTTTCTTCTAATACTTCGTTATGGTCCGCTATTGAACTCTGGGCGCTATTCTGAGCGGGGGACCACATTTTTAGAAAATGGGGAAAGTCGGTCCCTATTAACACATCATGTGCCAGTTTGGGTACAATACCCACCTTGAAATCTAAAGAACCAAACTCTGTTTCAAAAAAAACATCAACAGTGGAATATTCATGATTATCCCCATGTATACAACAAATTGCCACTCTTTGTGAACTGTTTCCCTGTTTCTTCTTAATGGGCAAGAGGTATTCGGACACTAGTGTGACCATGCTCCCAGAGTCAAGAAGTGCCCGAACCCTCTTACCATTAACCTTTACAAATGCCCACAGATGGTTATTCAAGGGGTCCTCTGGGCTAGGGCCCATACATTGGGACAACAGCGAATAAGGTTCCACGCTGTTGCATTGCATGGGCTCATCATTTAGTGGGCAGATTTTTGCTGTGTGGCCCCTCTCATGACAATTTACACATTTAGGTACATAGTCTGTGTCCCACTTAGAGCCTTTTCCCGGCTCCCCATGTTGGCTATTGCCCTTAGTGTGCGAACCACTGTTGCTTGTGCTGCGTGAAGGGGGTCGCCGCTCTTCAGCGCCCCTTAACCCCGGTACCCTTTTACCGTCTCTGGAAGAGTCCTGGAACCTCGGGTAGTGGGGTTGCTCCACGACTGTGGGTTGCGGGTGCTCTTCTGCTGCATTGTACCTTTCTACGAGGGCCACAAGCTCATCCGCATTGTGGGGGTCACTCCGACTGACCCAACGGCGTAAGGCAGAGGGAAGTTTCCTCAAGAACTGGTCCATGACCAACCGTTCCACGATGTGGCTGGCTGAGTTGATCTCGGGTTGTAGCCACTTCCGGGCGAGGTGGATGAGGTCATACATCTGGCTTCGGGTGGCTTTATCCATCGTGAAGGACCATGCGTGAAACCTTTGGGCTCGAACAGCCGTGGTTACGCCGAGGCGGGCGAGGATCTCGAACTTCAATTTTGCATAGACGTTAGCTTCGGCTGGCTCTAGATCAAAGTAAGCCTTCTGGGGTTCGCCGCTTAGGAAGGGTGCGATTAGACCAGCCCACTCAGCTTCTGGCCATCCCTCTCTCTGTGCCGTGCGTTCAAACGTGAGAAGATAGGCTTCCACATCATCCGAGGGTCCCATCTTCTGAAGGTAGTGGCTTGCCCTGGTCATTTTCGGAACTGGGGCTGCCGCTGCCAGTGGAAGGTTACTGATAGTCCCCCTCAGGATCTCGAGTTCCTGCTGTAAGCCCTGAGCGAACCGCTGTTGCTCCTCTCTCAGCAAGCGGTTTGTCTCTTGCTGGTTTGCATTCGCGTTTTGCAGGGCTTCATTCGTCTTTTGCTGGTTTGCATTCGCCTGTTGCTGGTTGGCATTAATCTCTTGCTGGGCTATTAGCAGCTGTTGCTGGGCTGCATTCGTCTGCTGCTGGTTTGCATTAGTTTCTTGCTGGGCTATTAACAGCTGTTGCTGGGTTTCATTCGCGTCTTTCTGGGCAGCGACATTGCGTACCAGCGCACCCACCACGTCTTCCATCTTCCACCATACCAGCATTCTCCACCATATGTGACAAACGGCTTACTCCGGGGCTCCGTCGTTTGTCCGGGACTGTTTAGAACACGGTCTTTTAGGGTAGGTTAAAATGATGAGGCGTCACGTACTGTTCCTTTAAACAGGCTATGCCTGGTTTATTCAGTCCCAGGCACTGAGACTGCCACAGTGCATACAACAGAAAACAGATCAAAACAAAAGCTGCTCACCTGAGCGATAACTTAACTTAGATATCCCTGACTCAGGGTTGGAAGTGGCTTTTCCACTCCCAACAACAAAACAAGGTACTTTTGCAGTCTTACACAAATGAACAGAAAGATTGAACCTGTTTGGGGAAGAGGCTTCTCCCCTCTGTAGTTCAGCAGCCTTCCAGCCTCCTGGCTCTTGTGGAGAGACCAGAGCAAACAGGAAATCAGTCTTTCATACCTGATTCCTAATTAGCATGACAGGTGACAGAAATCAGGCAGCAGACAAACTCTGGTCTGGATCTCTCATCCCTCAGTTCCAGCGCTTGCCAAACTGTGGGATGGAGTGTATGTATTATAAGGCTGCACTCCCAGGCCAAACAGGATAGAAACTGTCTAGTATCCTGGGAGCCCTATATACGGAATTTATTACCATCCCCTGGTTTCTGTCACAATGGGCTTAGAGTGATGAATCGTAAATACAGTACGCTGCCTAGGATTCAGCAGCCATTTCCAGTGGCAACACCTGAGTGCTGGATTTGGATTCCTGTGTACAGTGGTCGGAGACACCATCACGGTCAGTGTGTCCAGTGATTGCGGTAATATGGGCATCCCCTTGTCAGTCTCCCCAGTTTAGGACAGGGAAATTACCCTATCGATAGTTATTTATCTGTTCTGCTTTAGCACAATGGGTATTATTAACCCCTAGTTGATTGCGGGGATGTGATGTACACAATCTAAACAGCGATACGCGGGCTGTTGGCGTTTAGTATCACGCAGGTATTAGTTCCTTTTGCTGTCAAATAGTTAGAAGCTACTTCAATATCGTGTGAATAGTAGAAGGTAACTATGCGGAGTTCTAAATCAGTACCCAATAGTGCCCGCAAACAACGGATCCCTGTGTCCTGATATAGTGAGAGGGGGGAGTGAGTTGTGCCTGGGAAGTAGATACTCTCATTGGTACATTTGTATCTAAATTGTCTTGATTCACAGCTCCCCAATGGACTGTGTCTGAAATGTCTCATATGGTTACATAGTAGCACATCAGTTGAATAGACTGGTAGCAAACCATGTATATTACGGAGCAGTGTACTCGTAAAGAAAGCAGACAGTGGTGTTGGAAGGGAATAATATCAAGTATTGCTGCAGTAACGTTAATATCTATAATATGATGGCGTCTCTGACTTTCTGCATTAGTAAATATACCCCGCAGATATTAGGCAGAAAAAAGATTAAAAATGCGACGAATTTAAAACCCAAAAGTCAGACGCATTGTCAGCGTCTGCCGGCTATGCCCTATACGTGGTGTCACAGATAACGTCCTCATAATCGCTCACTAACGTATTGATAGTTTAGAGGGTTGCACTCTAAAGCTGCAGTTCAAGCAATATCCTAGGTGTTTTTTTTTCATCTCTTAATCGGTTCTGTACTATGAGAAAATACTTGTAGCATTTAAAAAAAATAAATATATATATATATATATAGTGGAATATGGCATGCCATATTCCTTTATATTACTTATTCTGGATTCCATTTCTTCTTTCAGGGATCTTAACTTAACGGGTCCTGTCCCTATCTACAATATAATAACCAGGGGGGCTTGGTCTTTATTATTACTTTAGAAACATTACTGTTCTACTTTCCCCGATATAACTTGTGAGCACATTCACATGTCTTTGACAGGTCTGCAACCCTGCTTTTCCTCATTATCTCCTAACATAGGGATTCTGGGAAATTATATGCAAATGACCACACAGGCTCACCTTTTGTTTCAAATCAATTCTAACCTGGATCCCTGTAAGCTTATACCTGCCGCATTACACAGGTTTTCTGCACTGCCTGGGTTACAGAGGTGCATAGCCAGTAAACCTACTCACAGACAGCTGTTTCAACCTTTTGGGTCTGATCCGTGTGAGTCTAGTTATACTGGGTTTGCAAAAAAAAAAAATATATATATATACATATATTCAGCGCCCTGAAGAAGGTCGCTCTCTGCAGACCGAAACGTTGGCTGGGGTGCCTGTATTTTTCTACAATACAAAATCATTTTGAATATCATTCCTGGTGTGCTGTCTCCTCATTACTGGACTCTTAATCTGGTAATATCTCCATTATTCTTACCTGTGGGATTAGCATCTGGATTTTTCATTAATACAGGGTGCTGGTTGTTGCTTTGCATTATATATTTATATATATATCTTATACTATATTAGTGAAAGCACTGTATGCCTGCCTGCCTGCCTGCATGCATGCCTGCCTGCCTGCCTGCTGGATGTCCGGTGTCCCTAGGGGAAATCTCATTGGTCCCTTGGGCCGCCCCCGCACACCTCTCATTGGCCTGAGGCGGAGTGACGGCCCAAAGGACACACAGGGACACACACACACACACACACACACACACAGGGACAAACACACACACACACACACACACACACACACACACACACACACACACAGGGACACACACACAGGGACACACAGGGACACACACACACACACAGTAGGGGGGGGGTGTACATTAGCAGCATGTATAACCCGGGGGGGGGGGGCTCACATACCCGCCGGAGCCTCCGCCTCTTCCTCCCTGAAATCAGCCTTCACACCCGCGCGCACCTCCTCCTCTCCCCGTGTCTCCCGCGCTTTCAAACCCCCCCCCCCCCCCCCGGCACCGCTACAGTCAGCGGAGGAGCGAGTGCCCGGGACACAGCGCGGGAGCAGCCACAACAAGCTGCCTCCCGCCTCAGTTCCACGTGGGAGCGGCCGGACGGGTGAGTGAGCGGCCTTCACCCACCCCTCACCCCCCTTCAAATCACCTCCCCTCCACCCCCCCCCCCCGGCGCCGCTACAGTCAGCGGAGCGAGCGAGCGCCCGGGACACAGCGGGGGAGCGGCCACAACAAGCTGCCTCCCGCCTCAGATCCACGTGGGAGCGGCCGGACGGGTGAGGGAGCGGCCTTCACCTCCCCTCACCCCCCTTCACCTCCCCTCACCCCCCTTCACCTCCCCTCACCCCCCTTCACCTCACCTCCCCTCACCCTCACTCCACTTCCCTTCCCTTCACCTCCCCTCCACCCCCCTTCACCTCCCCTCCACCCCCCCTTCACCTCCCCTCCACCCCCCTTCACCTCCCCTTCACCCCCCCCCCCCACCTCCCCTTCACCCCCCCACCTCCCCTTCACCCCCCACCTCCCCTTCACCCCCTCCACCCCCCCTTCACCCCCTCCACCCCCCCTTCACCTCCCCTCCACCCCCCCTTCACCTCCCCTCCACCCCCCCCTCCACCCCCCCCTTCACCTCCCCTCCACCCCCCCTTCACCTCCCCTCCACCCCCCCCTCACCTCCCCTTCACCCCCCATCCACCCCCCCCTTCACCTCCCCTCCACCCCCCCCCCCCCTTCACCTCCCCTCCACCCCCACCTTCCCTTCACTCCCCCCTTACAACCTCCCACCACCTCCACCCCCCTTCCCACCTCCCCCACCCCCCTTCCCAACTCCCCACCACCTCCCCCCCCTTACCACCACCTCCCCCCCCCCCCCCCTTCCCACCACCTCCCCCCCCTTCCCACCACCTCCCCCCCACCCCCCCCTTCCCACTACCTCCCCCCACCTCCCCTTCCCCCCCACCCCCCTCCCCACCACCTCCCCCCCACCTCCCCTTCCCCCCCACCCCCCTCCTTCCCACCACCTCCCCCCCACCCCCACCCCCCTTCCCTGAGGCGGAGTCACGGGCCAAAGGACACACAGGGACACAAACACACACAGACACACACACACACACGTAGACACACACACACGTAGACACACACACAAAGACGTAGACACACACACACGTATACACACACACACGTATACACACACACGTATACACACACACACGTATACACAAACACACACACGTAGACACAAACACACACACGTATACACAAACACACACACGTAGACACACACGTACACACACACGTACACACACACACACACACACGTACACACACACGTACACACACACACACGTACACACACGCACGTAGACACACGTACACGTACACGTAGACACACACACACATGTACACGTAGACACGTACACACACACACACACATGTACACGTACACACACACACACACACACATGTACACGTAGACACGTACACACACACACATGTACACGTATACTCACACACATGTACACGTACACACACACATGGAGACATACACACACACACATGGAGACATACACACACACACATGTACACATACACACACACGTATACACTCACACACGTATACACACAGGTATACATACACATAATGTATACACACACACACATGTATACACACACATGTATACACACACACATGTATACACACACATGTGTATACACACACACATGTGTACACACACACATGTGTACACACACACACATGTGTACACACACACACATGTGTACACACACATGTGTACACACATGTGTATACACACACATGTATACACACACACACATGTATACACACACACACACATGTGTATACACACACATGTGTATACACACACAAACATGTGTACACACACAAATGTACACACACACACACACACACACACACATACAATGTATACACACAAACATGTATACACACACACAAACGTGTATACACGTGTATACACACGTGTATACACACACACGTATACACACACACAATATATACATACACACAATGTATACACACACATGTGTATACACACACGTGTATACACACACATGTGTATACACACACACGTGTATACACACACACACACATGTATACACACACACGTGTATACACACACACGTGTATACACACACACATGTGTATACACACACACGTGTATACACATACACACACACGTGTATACACACACACGTACACATACACACACACACACACATGTATACACACACACACATACAATGTATACACACAAACATGTATACACACACACACCCCAGCACCACCACATCAGCACACCGGTATCCCATGCCCCCCCAGCACACTGGCATTCTCGGCTCCCCACCATTCCCAGCCCCCATCAACACCATCAGCACCCACACATCGCCACCTTTGCACCTCCCCCATCGGCACACCCACATCCGCACCCCCACATCAGCACCAAACCCTCCCAAATCAGCACACCGATACAATCACCATCAGTACAGCCACAGCAGCACTACCACCACACATGGGCCGCGTGGACCACTCCCCACCCAAATGCCACACCCACACCACAAACATCCCGGGCAACGCCGGGGCTCTCAGCTAGTATATATATATATATATACACACACATACACATACAGGGCCGGACTGAGCAGGGTAAAAATGTGTGGCCTCTCCTCCTGCAGCGTCGCGGCGTTATTGACATGACGTCCTGTTGTCATGGAAACGCATCACTACATGACGTCGGGACGCTGAAAGAGGCTGCTGCAAAAAGGTAAGTGCAACATTCTTTACTTTTTGCCACGCGCACTCCGACCCCGGCGCCATCTTTAAATGTCTGAGTCAATCTCGAGGGACGTTTAAAGATGGCGCGTCGGAGCAGCGGGCGCGGGACTCGGAGCAGCGGCAGCAGCAAGGAAACATTGACGAGGGTGCTCGGCCACGCCATCGCGGGTCGCTGCTCCGTGAATGTCCCCGCGTGGGCAAGCGTCCTCATCAATGTCCTTTGCTGCTGCTGCCGCCGCCGCTCCGAGTCCCGCACCCGCTGCTCCATCTTTAAATGTCCTTCGATATTGACAAGGCTGCGCAGGACCTGAACATTTAAAGATGGCGCCGGGATCAGAGCTCGTGCGGTAAAAAGTAAAGAGTGTGGCACGTACCTTTTTGCAGCAGCCTCTTTCAGCGTTCCGACGTCATGTGGCGACGCGTTTCCATAACAACGGGATGTCATGAGCAGTGCATTGTATACTGACCATATACCTGCATACAGCATCATATGGAATATTCAGGGGGTTCCAAACTGTTGAAGTTTGTGTCCGTTTAAATCTGAAGTTTATCAACTGACGAGACAGACAGACAGAGACAGGTGGAGAAAGAGAGAGAGACACAGAGCTACTGACAACACACAGACAGTGAAACAGACGCATCCCTCTTCCTGGAGATGCTACATTTAATTGAGATTTTGGGGCATACGGGTCAGCAGGGGAGCAAGAACCCCCCAAAATATGACCCTGTCCCCTCAGAGAGAGGGGACGGTCACCCCCAACGATTGACCCTGCGCTCCAGCACCCAAGGCAATAAGGGCAGAGGGGGAAACTTCCCCGTTGCGCAGGAGAGCTCTCCGAGAGAGGAGACGCCCCAAAGCCTGTCCTCGCCCCTCACCAGCCAGGGAGAGAATACAGGGTAAGGAGTTACTGGAGCGACGCTCTGCAGAGCCCAGGCAGGGGAGTGGTAAATGGAGCGACACTGTGTAGGTCTCCGGCATGGGATGGGTTAATGAAGCAGTGCTTGGTATAACCTAGCTGGGAAGGGGTTAATGAGACAAAGCCTTGCAGAGCCCTGGCAGGGAATGAGATAAGGGAGTGATGTTCTGCCGGTCCCAGGCAGGGAAGGGGATAAGGGAGCGATGTTCTGCAGGTACTGGCATGGAACGAGATAAGGGAGCAATTTTTTGCAGTGCCCTGGCAATGAATGAGATAAGGGAGTGATGTTCTGCAGGTCCCAGGCAGGGAATGAGATAAGGGAGTGATGTTCTGCAGATACTTGCATGGAAGGAGATAAGGGAGCGATGTTCTGCAGATACTGGCATGGAAGGGGATAAGGGAGCGATGTTCTGCAGATACTGGCATGGAACGAGATAAGGGAGCGATGTTCTGCAGGTCCCTGGCAGGGAAAGAGATAAGGGAGCGATGTTCCTGGCAGTGAAGGAGATAAGGGAGTGATGTTCTGCAGACACTGGCATGGAACGAGATAAGGGAGCGATGTTCTGCAGGTTCGTGGCAGGGAACGAGATAAGGGAGCGATGTTCCTGGCAGTGAAGGAGATAAGGGAGTGATGTTCTGCAGATACTGGCATGGAAGGAGATAAGGGAGCGATGTTCTGCAGGTCCCTGGCAGGGAAAGAGATAAGGGAGCGATGTTCCTGGCAGTGAAGGAGATAAGGGAGTGATGTTCTGCAGATACTGGCATGGAAGGAGATAAGAGAGCGATGTTCTGCAAGTCCCTGGCAGGGAACGAGATAAGGGAGCGATGTTCTGCAGGTCTCTGGCAGGGAAGGAGATAAAGGAGCGATGTTCTGCAGGTCCCCGGCAGAGAACGAGATAAGGGAGCGATGTTCTGCAGGTCCCCGGCAGAGAACGAGATAAGGGAGCGATGTTCTGTAGGTCCCAGGCAGGGAAGGAGATAAGGGAGCGATGTTCTGCAGGTCCGAGGCAGGGAAGGAGATAAGGGAGCAATGGTCTGCAAGTCCCTGGCAGGGAACGAGATAAGGGAGCGATGTTCTGCAGGTCTCTGGCAGGGAAGGAGATAAAGGAGCGATGTTCTGCAGATACTGGCATAGGAGATAAGGGACAGATGTTCTGCAGATAATGGAATGGAAGGAGATAAGGTAGCGATGTTCTGCAGGTCCCCGGCAGAGAACGAGATAAGGGAGCGATGTTCTGCAGGTCCCCGGCAGAGAACGAGATAAGGGAGCGATGTTCTGCGGGTCCCTGGCAGGAAAGGGAATGACATTCTGCAGATCTCTGGCAATGGATGGGTTAATGGAGTTACTCTCTGCAGGTCTCTGGCAGGGGAGGGGTTACACTCTTTATTTTGTCAGGGGAGCAGATGGGTCAGAAGAGGGGACGCCTGCCTCTGCGCTGGATGGAGAGGAGACCCCAGGAGAAGGGGGTGCAATCTCAGAGATCAGCACTGCACTGAGGTCCCTCCATATATCTGAGGAACAGGAGAAAGAGAGGCTGCTGGAAGGTAACCCAACTCCTGAGTGCCTTATTGCAATAACCCAACTCCCGAATGCCTTATTACCCCCGTAACCTCTTAGGCCTCGTCCATGGTTGCTGCTTGCTAGCGGAGGCGCGCTCCCGCTCAGCACTGAGCCCCTAAAGCCGCAATTAGAGCGGCTTTAGTAGGGGCTCGCCTACGCTTCCGCAAGCGCGCGGAAGCGTAGGTCTTACCAGAATTTTAAATTTGGCGCTCGCCGGAGCGCAGGGCCAGTCACGTGAGCGGTTCGCCCAATGAGGGTGAACCAGCTCCGTGACGTCACTGGCCCACCCCCGGCCCGCCCCCTGACGGCGCGCTGTCTAAGGCCAGGGAAAACACCCGCTTTCCCTGAGCCTCAGCGCGCCTCAGCACGCCAGCAGGTAACATGGCCGAGGCCTTATTAAAGTAACCTAGGTGGTGAGTGCCTTATTGCCCTGTACCATCTTATTGCATTAACCCAGGCCCTGTGTGCCTTATTGCCCCTGCAACCTCTTATTGCAGTACCCCAGCCCCTGAGTGCCTTATTGCCCCTGTAACCTCATTGCAGTACCCCAGCCCCTGAGTGCCTTATTGCCCCTGTAACCTCTTATTGCAGTACCCCAGCCCCTGAGTGCCTTATTGCCCCTGTAACCTCTTATTGCAGTACCCCAGCCCCTGAGTGCCTTATTGCCCCTGTAACCTCATATTGCAGTACCCCAGCCCCCGAGTACCTGACAGAGCCCTGAAGGAAGCTCCCCCTCCCTCCCCACTATTTGCATATAAATAAATAAACACACAGCGAAGGTCTGGAGATGCAACTTACATTTACATAAATAATAAACGCTGGTAAGTGCCAACCCTGCCAGCGCGCTCCCTCCCCGGGTAAAGGCCGATGGTACCCAAACCATGGCCCACAAGATCCACCAAGCCGTGCGCCCCACCGGCCCAGCCGTTTAGTGAGACTAGGCATGAGGGAATCACGCACAAATGAGCCGTACCCACTCGCCACCTCCAGCAACCACAGGGCTTTTCTGCACCATAGAGCCCCCGCTGGCAAGGTTAACGTGCACTTACCCCCCCAACAGCCGCCGTGACGAAGGCACCACATGCCCACATGGAGTGCCCACCTCAGCCATGCGAGACATCAAAGTCTTTGCTTCAATTTCTGCCTTTATTATTCATTTGTTTATTTTTATTATATTTTTGGAAAAGGGGACATCAAAGTACAACACAACAATATAACACTATAACCACACAACCATCATGGTATCGCACAAAACAAAGGGGCGGGAGCTTCTTGGCTGGGAGCGGACTGCTTTCCCGCTCCTGCACTCCCTTGAATCTGCTTAGCCCCCCCCCGCATCATAGCTTGACGTGGTGAGGAAGGGGGTAGGGAAAGCAGAGTGCGGTCTGGCCGCGTCAAAGGTGTGAAGGGGGGTGGGGTGGGGGGGTAGAAGGGAGCATTGCCCCTGTGGCCAGGTGCCCCGTCGCTGAGGGGCTCCAGGCTGCTTTATTGCCCCTGTACATCTTATTGTAGTAACCCAGGTTCTGAGTGCCTTATTGCCCCTGCAACCTCTTATTGCAGTAACCCAGGTTCTGAGTGCCTTATTGCCCCTGCAACCTCTTATTGCAGTAACCCAGGTTCTGAGTGCCTTATTGCCCCTGCAACCTCTTATTGTAGTAACCCAGGTTCTGAGTGCCTTATTGCCCCTGTAACCTCTTATTGCAGTAACCCAGTTTCTGAGTGCCTTATTGCCCCTTCTCTATTGCAGGTTCCTCCCAGTTCGGAGTAGAAAGAAAGTCATTGTCTTCTTGGAATAAACTCTTCAACATGTGCAATGAGCGAAGGATACAAGGCTCTGGGGTGTGTGTATATAATTGTATATAGAGGGAGGGCCACAGAGAGGAAGAGAAGTCTGACACTCACCGCTCTCTCTTCCTTCTCGTCTCTCTAACCCTTTTCCATGTTTCCTCTCGTTCTCTCCCCTTATTCTCTCTTTCTCCTTCCCGTTCTCTCTTTCTCCTTCCCGTTCTCTCTTCCTCCTCCCTCCTCCCCTTCTCTTTCTCTCCCTCAGGTCTCCGATACTATATCGCTCGCAGTGCAAAGTTCAGCTGTCTTGGACTCCAAAGACTTCACTGTCATCCCCTACTCAGACACTGTGGGTGAGTAATGACCTACAGAGCGTCGCTCTATTCAACCTGAATAGAGCGCCCCCCAAGTTCCTGCCCTGCCAGAGCCCTGCAGAGCATCACTCCCTGAAGTTGATGAGATGCAATAACTAGATTTCAGCCCCAGGTGGCAATGTCACCCTATTAATGCCAAAGAATCTCAGTGGCGGTGCAGGTCTTTGGCAGGGAAGAGGTTAATGGGAAACAGTTGTCATGTTAAAAGTGTTGAAACCCCTACTATTTTATAAGGATGCTTTGTGCAAATAGGTGTTATATGTATGGTTATAAGGGTTAGGATTTATAGGGAGCGGTTATATGGGGCAATAGGAGGAGTTATAGGGAACTGTTATATGGGGCAATAGGAGGAGTTATAGGGAGCAGTTATATGGGGCAATAGGAGGAGTTATAGGGAGCGGTTATATGGGGCAATAGGAGGAGTTATAGGGAGCAGTTATATGGAGCAATAGGAGGAACTCTTTTTATTGAAAAAAATTTCCAACATTACATTTCATAGAAAACCATTTCAAACAAAAACTGCTCATTATGTAACATTATGTACAAACTTATATTATATCAATATTAACTCAGCATTTGTTCCACCTTTCTCCTCAACAGCAACTTCACATTCCATTTATACACATTTTAATTGAAACTAAATAAAAGCCTTAACTATAACATTAATAGCTGCTACCTTTAAAGGATTAATTAATGAACAAACATTTTAAGCGCCCCCCCCCAAAAAAAACCAAAATAAAAACCACACGGTATTACTTTTTCTTTTTCCCCACATTATCCCCCAATGACCCAAACCTCTTGACGGTCACTGAAGGTGGGATCATGTCCGAGTCTGTCTCTCTGGAAACATCCATAGTATGTTCCTCTTCGGATAAGGAAAGTTCCTCTACATCGTCGGAGTCCTCAGATCTTGACCCCCAATCCTTTCTGAGAGCAGAAAAACGGTTTTTCATAGCTACCTGAGGAACTTTACCAGCGGGACAAGTTTTTTTTACCATGCTCTTCTTCCTTTTCTTTTTTCCCTGTGCCCAAATCTGCTCACTTTCTTTTTCTTTATTATTATTTTCCCTCACTTGGGTTTCCATCAAAGTAGGATCATCTGATTCCCCAGATTGTTCCCCTGCTGGGAGTAGATTTGAGGAGGTTCCTTCTAAGGGGTCTTCTGACATTTCCTGGGCCTTGTTTACACTTACAATAATTGCTTTTTCTGTAAGAGTATCTGGGCAAACTGCATCCACAGGTGGTCCAGGACAAGCTCCGTCCCCAGGAGGATCTAAGCAAGCACCATCCCTAGGCTGAACCAGACCAACCCCATCTGCAGGTGGATCCAGACATATTCTGTCTGCAACTTTCAGGGCCCGGTCGTAAAGTGCTTCATTGTCTTCGAAGTCCACTTCCTGCTCCCATACTTTTGAAATATTATGCCAGGCTTCTGCGCAATTTGTGTATGAATGTCTAAATTTATCGCATAAATTACATCTGATGTTTGTACAACTTGCCCTCTCATGGCCCAAGGACTGGCACAAGTTGCATTTTAGAACATCACAAGACATGCTTAAATGTCTGGCTGAACCACATCTATGGCACAAGGTTGGCTGCCCATAGTAAAAACAATTTCCTTTTTTTCTTCCTATGAAGAAGGAGTTGGGCAAATGCTTTGTAACATTGGCATGTCGCCAAAGTCTGACTTGCACCTTCCAACCTCCAACCCAAATTTCTTCTGAGTCCATAATTCTTGTAGGTGGAGCCAATACTTCGCATTGTCTACCAAGCCATATCAGAATATCTGATATTGGGACTGATTCGTGTCTGAAGAGAATTGTTACCGACTTTGTTTCCGGTTTGGACACAGGAATAGCTGCAAAGGACTTCCATAATTCTGAATTTTTAAGACTCTCATATTTTGTCCAGAAGTAGTCCAGAGCCTGAGGTCTCTTAAAGCTGACATCGTATTCGCATGAACCTGGAACATGGATAAGTGCGTAAATGTCATCTGCACTGAAGCCCAAAGATTCTTTCAATAGATGTTTTCATACAAAAATCCTGTCAGGCTTCATCTCCTCTGCGCCCTTATATCTCAACTTTACCACGTTCCTTCTTTTTAAAGGTTGTGCATTTCTGGTCACAGCGCTCACAAAGGATCTCCCACTCCAGGCTGAAGGGGGTGCTGTGTGAACTGGGGTTACCTTGATGCCATTACTTTGCTTTACCCCATCTTCTGATTGGGCCACTCTATCAGGAACTGTTTGGATAGGAGCAGAACTTTCAGTCTCTACAACCTTAACTTCACTCCCAGGCACTACAGGGTTAATGCAGTCTCCATTGCTGCTAATTACCACCTGCTGTTCTCCTCTCTCAGAGTTCTGAATCCCAGGACCAGCTAATAAGCAGGGGGGTGGTTCTGTAAGTCCATGTGAGCATGGGATCTCTGGCTCACTGCTCTCAGGTACAAACTCCATTTCCAGCTGATCTCCTCTCAGCGTTTCTAGGTTCTTGCTTTGCTGCTCTCCAGATTTCTTTGTAATTTCTTTAACTTCTCCCAGCGTGGGAGTCTGAGATAACCCCACATCACAGGTGTCTGCTGCTTTCTTTGCATGCAATGGTCTTTTAATCAGATCTTCTGCTGCTTCTGCTATTAACCCCTGGGATGCTGGAAGCTCTGGAACAGATCCTTGCTCACAGTCTGATACACCCTGAGGTGAGTCCCCTTCCCTGAAGTCTTTGGACCCTATTACAGGGCTGTTACCTTCTCCTGTGGAAACCTTTAGCTTCCGGTCCTTTGCATTCTTTTTTTTTGCAACTTTACCCTTTGGGGTTTTCTTGGCAGTTGGTGGAATTAAACTGTCAGGATCTGAATCAGAATTTTCCTGGGATAAATTCTCTGTTTTATCTTTAGACTTTGCAGACTTGTTCTGGGATCTAGTTTCTCTCCCACTTCTTGTAGGCGTCACCAAACTTATCTTTTCTTGTGAGCATTTAATGGGGTTTTGGCTTCCGTTTCCACAATATGAATCTGCGCCTTGTTCTGCACTTTGCTCTGCACCCTGCTCAGCATTTTGCTCTGCGCCCCGCTCTGCGCCCTTCTCAGCACCCTGTTCAGCACTGTGGGTTAGCATTTCAATAGTTTTTAAAAGGGAACATTTCTGTCTGACTGGAACCCCTGTTATTTTAGCAATCTCAACCTCCAACCGGGTTAATTCAACATGCAGATGATTTATTTGCTTCTTGCGCGTGTCTCTCACGACCACGACATCTCTTTAATTTAATATTTTCTATTTCCAATTCTTCTACCTTCCTGTTATACTTCTTCAATAAAGCTCGTTTCTCTTTTTTCCTAAGCAGATTCTGTTCTGCTCTTTTCTTTCTCTCCAAACTCTCCTGTACCTTGCAATCAGCCTCACCAAGGCCTACACCACTGCTGCAGCCTGCAGCCTCTCCTACTTCCATCTCCAACTCACAGCCACCAACCCCTGGGTCTAAGGCCATCCTGGCTCCCCTGCAGGAGCTCACCTGCAGCCCATCCTGGAGGAGTTATAGGGAGGGGGTATATGGGGCAATAGGAGGAGTTATAGGGAGCAGTTATATGGGGCAATAGGTGGAGTTATAGGGAACGGTTATATGGGGCAATAGGAGGAGTTATAGGGAGTGTTATACGGGGCAGTCGGAGGAGATATAGGGATTGTTATATAAGGCAATAGGACGAGTTATAGGGACCTGTTATATGCGGTAATAGGAGTTACAAGGAGCGGTTATACAGGGAAGTGGATGGAGTTAGGGTGAGTTACCCTAATGGTATTTGTTCCCAGGACTCCTGGAGCAGAAGGCGAGGAGCGCACTAAAAATGCCCCGCAGTGCCCGGCTGTGGAGGGTGGGACACAATAATCAGAGAGAGCCCCTAGGGAAGAGCGAGCAGACGCTAGAAGAAACGAGTATTACAGACAGAGAGGTGAGATAGTCTATAATGTGGACGCCCTTTCACCTCGAGTGTCCTTATTGAGGATATATGCTTATGAGATCTGGTGCCTCTGAAGGTTGATTTCTTAAAGAGGCACTCCTGGCGACACTTTATTTCTATTTATTTTTAAATTGGGTTTGAAGCAGGGGGTCTCCGGAGCTGAACAGCTTGGATTTCAGCTCCAGGGACCCCTGCTTCCAGAGATACTTACCTTGGATTGGCGGCTGGGGGGGGGGGGGGGGCGAGAGGGGAGGGGGGCGGGCGGTAGCAGCCCAGACGGGGCTATCAATATGGTGACTTTAAATGTCCCGCGTCCTACTAGGAAGCCGTGATGTCATCCCTTGCGGCTTCCTATTGGCCCACGTGACATTTAAATTGCACACAGATACCAGCACCCCCTTCCGAAGTAAATATCTCGGGAAGCAGGGGGTCTCCGGGTCCAAAATGTTTTTGTTATAAGAGGGGATGCTTTTATTAGACTTTTTTTTTATTAGAGGGTTATTTTTATTGGGGTGTCTTTAGTAGAGGGGAAGTTTAAGTGGGTTTCCTTATAGGGGGTATTGTTATAAAGGGAGAACGTTCTTTTCAGAGGGGTGTTATAAATGCAGTGTTCTTAGTTATGGGGTATTGTTATAAGAGGGGTGTTCTTATAAATCGAAGGCTCTTATAAAGAAGTGTATTCTCATAATGGGAACGGTTCTTTCAAATGTATTCTTAAATTAATGTTCTTAAAAAAGGGTTTGTTATTATAATGGGAAGTGTTCTTATAAAGAGTTGTTTTACTGTAAACGCTCTACTTTTGGCTCTCAGACTTATAACTATAGCCAAGGCTGGGGCCTGAGTCCCTCTTAATAACTTACTTAGCCACATGTGGCCTACGGTCAGACAGCAGGAATAGCACAGACACAGTATGAACAATATAACTAGTTTACTTGCACCTTACTGACGCTAGAACCTTGTGATCTTTAGATGAGGATCACTACACACAGTGTACAATCCCTAAATAATGCTGTGCTGGTGTGAGTCAGTGTCAGGGGTGTAGTAGCCACCCAATCCTGGGTATGTTGGCTTGTGATGGTGCCGGCACACCGTGGGAGTTCGTTGTGTACTGACCCTGTTGCAGGTCTGTTCTTCGAAAAGGGAGCTTCAGTACCACTGTTCTTTTATAGCCGTTGAGGGTCCCCTCCAGCAGCGCTTCATCTCTCGCTCCATGTCTGGATCTGCAGCTCTCTCTCCAGCTGCCACATCCACTCCCTGCAGACCTCAACCGGACTTGATAGCACTCAGTTCTGCGCAGATCTTATCTAACATAGCAGCCCCCCTTCCTAAAGGCTCCTCTCCCTCAGAGTCCCTCCTCTTCCACAGGCGTTATTATTGGCTGCTCTCATGTCCATCATAGTTACATGTCCAGACCAGATTGGAGAGAAACCTGCCAGGGGGCAGTGTTAGGGTGACCAGATGTCCCGGTTTAGCCGGGACAGTCCCGTTTTTTTAATGGCTGTCCCGGCTGCCCCGCATTCTTTAAAATGTCACGTTTTTGTGTGGCTGTTCCGGTTTTGGCCATCAGAGCAGGGGGGGCAGCAGAGAGCAAAGAATGCAGGCAGAGAGGAGAGCAGGAACAGAGCGGAGGCCGGTCTGACTGCAGCTGCAGAGGGTGGGGGCGGGGTTAGTGTCAGCGGAGCCTCAGCAGTGAGAGTCGGTAGTGAGGTGCCTGCTGTCAGTCAAGATGAGAGGGAGAGAGGGAGAGGGACTCAGACATGACTATTGGCCCTGTGCAGAAATCACTGCAGACAGGACTATTGGCCCTGTGCAGAAATCTTTGCAGACAGGATTATTGGCCCTGTGCAGAAATCCCAGCACACAGGACTTTAGACCCTGTGCAGAAAACCCTGCAGACATAGGGTGACCAGACAGTCGCAACCCCCCCCCCCCCCCCCGCGGCTGTGCCTCAGAGCGTGTGTGTGTGTTGGTTAGTCTTTGTGTATGGTGTGTGCAGGTCAGTGGCTGTGTGTCTGTGCATCAGTGGCTGTGTCTGTGCTGGTCTGTCTGTGTCTGTGTCTGTCTTTGCAGGTCAGTGGCTGTGAGTCTGTGCAGGTCAGAGAGAGAATGGGGGGTAGAGAGAATGGACGAGGGAGGGGGAGAGAGAATAGAGGAGGGGATTGAGAGAGAAAATGGAGGAGCAGAGGGAGAAAGAAAATGGGGGGAGGGAAGGGAGAGAATGGGGGGATGGGGAGAGAATGGGGGGATGGAAGGGAGAGATTGGGTGGGAAGGGGTAGGAAAAGGAGAGAATGGGGGGTGGGAAGGGAGAATGGGGGACGGAAGGGCGAGAGAGAATGGGGGACGGAAGGGCGAGAGAGAATGGGGGACGGAAGGGAGAGAGAGAATGGGGGGGGGGAGGGAATGGAGAGACTGGGGGGGTGAGAGAAAATGGGGGGGGGGGGAGGTAGAGAGGGAATGGGAAGAGGT
Source organism: Ascaphus truei (assembly GCF_040206685.1). NCBI lineage: Eukaryota > Metazoa > Chordata > Amphibia > Anura > Ascaphidae > Ascaphus > Ascaphus truei. The sequence continues at coordinate 26,725,284 of NC_134491.1, forward strand.
AGAATGAATAAGGCTGGTTCTATAGTGCGGGCGCGTGCGGCAGTTTTAGTTGGCTGAGGATAGCCAGCCATTCTATAATAGGGCCGCGCACACGGCAGGGAGCTTGGAGCGGACCGACGAGGGAGAAGATGAGGAAATGAATGATTTTGCGCCGCTACCGGCGCTGTAATGTGTGTGTGTGTGTGTGTGTGTGTGTGTGTGTGTGTGTGTGTGTGTGTGTGTGTGTGTGTGTGTGTGTGTGTGTGTGTGTCAAAGTTAAATAAATAAAAAATATTTTTATTACTTTTTTTTTATTTTAAAAATATTATTTAATACATATTTCACAATCTCTACACACACATACACACACACACATACACACACATACACACACAGTACCTTCACTCACAGCATACACGGAAAGCATGCGGCACGTGCACGCGCGTTCGCACATACACGCGCGCACACAGTATAGAACGGCCCTTATACAGCATCAATGGTGACACTGTTAGATAAATATCATTATAATATTATTTTTTTAGTAATTTCATCTGTTGTATTAATAATTGTTTTTATGTGTCCCGGTTTTTCATTTTCAAAACCTGGTCACCCTAGGCAGTGTGAGAGCGCATCCCAGATGGGGTTACATTACAATGGGAAGTGTTCTTTTAAAGGGGTTGTTCCTATAACAGCAGTGGCGTAGCATGGGTGGGCCCCCAGGTAACATTTTTTTCAGGGTCCCATTATGAGTGAACATATTCTGTAGACTGATGAGTTTCCATTGCTCCCCCCCCCCCCCCCCCCCCCTAGCGTGTTGGCGGCCCTGCAAGCCTCCCCCCCCCTCTTTTACACCTCCTCACATATTTCTCTCCCCCCTCTTAAACCCCCTCCCTCACTCCCCCCTTTTTCTTTTCACACTCTCCCCCCGTCTACTATCACGCAGTAAGCCCCCCTCCACACTCAATCCAGATCCCTCAATCCTCCCATCCTCATTCATTTCCCCCTCCGACCTGACCACACACACAATTCACCCCCTTACAATACACAAATTAGAATAACTACCTCCCCCTGATGTCACAGAGAGCAGGAGCGTGCAGAGCTGTGCAGCTCTCTGCCTCAGTTCTGCCCCCAGCCTCTGCTGCCTGCTCTCTCTGCAACCCCCCAGCTCGCAATCCAGCTTTGATGTTGTGCTGTGAGCACTGACTGAAGCTAAGGCCCCGCTCCCAGAGTTAGCGCGCCCGCACTACAGACAGGCGGGGCGCTGACGTACACAGACCGCGATATGCGGTCTGTAGGGAGCGGGAGGTGGGCGGGAGTGGGAGGTTTGAGCGGGGGGGGGGCGTGGCTTGAGCGGAGGGACCCGCTACTCTCCCCCCCTCCCTCCACGGCTCGGGTAAGTAAAGCAACACACACACACACACAGACAGAGGCAGGCACTCACGCACTCAGGCACACACACACACAGACAGAGGCAGGCACTCACGCACTCAGGCACACACACACACAGACAGAGGCAGGCACTCACGCACTCAGGCACACACATACACACACACACACAGACAGGCACGCACGCACTCAGACACACACATACACTCCTCCCCGCTCCCCGAAGCCTCTCCTCCTCCCGAAGCCTCCCCTCCCCATTGGCTCACAGCCACACCACGTGACGCGTCAACGCTAGGGATCACCATTCTCTTGTATCCCGTAGCGGCTGACGCGCCACAGCGTGTAGTAAGCTGTGCCGCCAGGGGGGACCGGGACCGGCTCCGCAGGATTCCCCTGCTGGTGGGGAACTTGCGTGTGGCTGCCCGCGCCACCGAGCGCAGCGGGACCGAGGCCTAAGTCACCGCAGGCAAGCGGCTGTGCCCGGAGGAGGAAGGGGGCCCTGACTTCAGTGGTCGGTCGGCTAAACTGCTGGACCAAATGTCCCGGCTCTCCGCCCCTGTCAGCGGGCCCCCGAAGAGCGCAGGCCCCCAGGCTTTGCTCGGGCTATAGCTACGCCCCTGATGGGAAGTGTTATTTTAAAGGGGTTGTTCCTATGATGGGGTGTTCTTATAAAGGAGTATTCTTATATAGACTATCCCTCTTTTCCCAGGTGCTGTTTCTTGAAGATACAACTGAGATTCAGCCTTTTACTGAGGACCCGGAGGTATCGGCCCCCAGTACATTCAAGTGCTGAGGGGCACCTGACACCCCCACAGGGGTATCCTCCACCATAATCCCTCCCCCTTCCCAACTGTCCACTCTGCTCTTGTTATATAGTAAAAATCTATGTTTATTGGCCTGATCTCCTTGTAACCTCTTATTGAAGTAACCCAGATCCTGAGTACCTTATTGCCCCTGTGACCTCTTCCTGTACACCCCACCCCACTGTCTCCTCCCTGTGCCCCTTCTCTCTCTGTGTCCCATCCTGGCACTCCCCCTCCCCCCTCTGTGTTCCCTTCCAGTGCCCCCTTCTCTGTGTCCGCTAGTGGTGCCCCCCTCTGTCTGTGTTCTGTCCCTGTGCCCCCCTCTCTTTCTCTGCGTTCCCTCTGTGTGCCCCCACCCTGTGCCTCCAGAGCCCATACCTCCCCCACCCACCCAGGTCTCACTTATCCAGCAGGTATAGAGAGGTTCGGGGTGGGGAGAGATGCAGAGACACACACACACATTATGGAAACACATATGTTGCGCAAGTACGCAGGAGACGATAGGTTGTGTTAGCAACTTGGGTTTGCTGAAGTAGAATGCGTAGGGAAGATGGTAAGAGGCCAAAAGAATGTTATATCCTCCAATTATCGGTGAGTGTACAGCAGCACACAGGACAGGAGGCAGAACGCAGGAGAGGCGAGTGTACAGCAGGACAGGAGAACATACGGCAGTACTCAGGACAGGAGAGCGTATGGCTGAACGCAGGACAGGGGAGTGTACAGCATTACAGGAGAGTGTACAGCAGCACGCAGGACAGGAGAGTGTACAGCAGCACGCAGGACATGATAGTGTACAGCAGCACGCAGGACATGATAGTGTACAGCAGCACGCAGGACATGATAGTGTACAGCAGCACGCAGGGCAGGAGAGTGTACAGCAGCACGCAGGACATGATAGTGTACAGCAGCACGCAGGACATGATAGTGTACAGCAGCACGCAGTACAGGAGAGTGTACAGCAGCACGCAGGACATGATAGTGTACAGCAGCACGCAGGACATGATAGTGTACAGCAGCTCGCAGGACAGGAGAGTGTACAGCAGCTCGCAGGACATGATAGTGTACAGCAGCACGCAGGACATGATAGTGTACAGCAGCACGCAGGACAGGAGAGTTTACAGCAGCACGCAGGGCAGGAGAGTTTACAGCAGCACGCAGGGCAGGAGAGTGTACAGCAGCACGCAGTACAGGAGAGTTTACAGCAGCACGCAGGACATGATAGTGTACAGCAGCACGCAGGACATGATAGTGTACAGCAGCACGCAGGACAGGAGAGTGTACAGCAGCACGCAGGACAGGAGAGTGTACAGCAGCACGCAGGACATGATAGTGTACAGCAGCACGCAGGGCAGGAGAGTGTACAGCAGCACGCAGGACATGATAGTGTACAGCAGCACGCAGGACATGATAGTGTACAGCAGCACGCAGGACAGGAGAGTGTACAGCAGCACGCAGGGCAGGAGAGTACAGCAGCACGCAGGACAGGAGAGTTTACAGCAGCACGCAGGACATGATAGTGTACAGCAGCACGCAGGGCAGGAGAGTGTACAGCAGCACGCAGGACATGATAGTGTACAGCAGCACGCAGGACATGATAGTGTACAGCAGCACGCAGGACAGGAGAGTGTACAGCAGCACGCAGGACAGGAGAGTGTACAGCAGCACGCAGGACAGGAGAGTGTACAGCAGCACGCAGGACAGGAGAGTGTACAGCAGCACGCAGGACAGGAGAGTTTACAGCAGCACGCAGGACATGATAGTGTACAGCAGCTCGCAGGACATGATAGTGTACAGCAGCACGCAGGGCAGGAGAGTGTACAGCAGCACGCAGGACAGGAGAGTGTACAGCAGCACGCAGGACAGGAGAGTTTACAGCAGCACGCAGGACAGGAGAGTGTACAGCAGCACGCAGGACAGGAGAGTGTACAGCAGCACGCAGGACATGATAGTGTACAGCAGCACGCAGGGCAGGAGAGTGTACAGCAGCACGCAGGACAGGAGAGTGTACAGCAGCACGCAGGACAGGAGAGTGTACAGCAGCACGCAGGACAGGAGAGTGTACAGCAGCACGCAGGACAGGAGAGTTTACAGCAGCACGCAGGGCAGGAGAGTACAGCAGCTCGCAGGACATGATAGTGTACAGCAGCACGCAGGACAGGAAAGCGTACAGCAGCACGCAGGACAGGAGAGTTTACAGCAGCACGCAGGACAGGAGAGTGTACAGCAGCACGCAGGACATGATAGTGTACAGCAGCACGCAGGACAGGAGAGTGTACAGCAGCACGCAGGGCAGGAGAGTGTACAGCAGCACGCAGGACATGATAGTGTACAGCAGCACGCAGGACAGGAGAGTTTACAGCAGCACGCAGGGCAGGAGAGTTTACAGCAGCACGCAGGGCAGGAGAGTTTACAGCAGCACGCAGGACATGATAGTGTACAGCAGCACGCAGGACATCATAGTGTACAGCAGCACGCAGGACAGGAGAGCGTACAGCAGCACGCAGGGCAGGAGAGCGTATGGCTGCACGTAGGACAGGAGAGCGTATGGCAGCAAACAGGACAGGAGAGCGTATGGCTGCACGCAGGACAGGAAAGTGTATGGCTGCACGTAGGACAGGAAAGTGTATGGCTGCACGCAGGACAGGAGAGCGTATGGCTGCACGCAGGACAGGAGAGTGTATGGCAGCACACAGGACAGGAGAGTGTATGGCAGCACACAGGACAGGAGAGTGTATGGCAGCACACAGGACAGGAGAGGGAATGGCTGCACACAGGACAGGAGAGCGTATGGCTGCACGCAGGAAAGGAGAAGGGCGGCAGCAAGCAGGGCAGGACAGCGTATGGCTGCACACAGGACAGGAAAGCGTACAGCAGCACGCAGGACAGGAGAGGGAATGGCTGCACGCAGGAGAGGAGCGCGTACTGCAGCACGCAGGACAGGAAAGCGTATGGCTGCACGCAGGACAGGAAAGCGTACAGCAGCACGCAGTATACTCAAAAGAGGGGTAGTGGTACACTCAAAGATAATAATCACTGGAAAAATAAGCGGTACAAAATTTCACGTCAGGCCCCTCCTCCCCCCAAAGTAGGAAAACAGCATGTATATGTAGCCAGGTCCCCTCTGGCTCCTCAGACATTCGGTTCTCTCTCTCTTACCTGCGACAGCGTGAGGGCAGTTGCAGGGGTGATCGCGTCACCGGGGGCTCCCGGCGACATCAGCTACAGGGCGCCGCCATCTTGTGTGCGGTCGCGCATGCGCGGAAGCTCGCGCACGCGCAGTATAGCTCCAGATGCAATACGGCAGCCATTACAGGGAGTGAGAAGAGGCGCTCCATAGTCAGGGACATCCCCCAGTTCGCACATGCGCAGTTAGCAGCGGCGGAGGCCATTACACAGCGCGCACGCGGCCCCAATGTTAAAGAGAGCCACCAAGGACTACAATTCCCAGCAGCCTCTGGGGACTGCACTTTCACCCTGGTCACAGGCAGCCAGACAGCCAATAAGGCTGACAGATTCTCATGCTGCAAAGTTGCAACAATGTTGTGAGCAGACAGGGATTGTCAGTTAGGAGCTGGGACACAGAGAGGAGAGGGTGTGTTTGTGCAGGGAGGAAAGTAGCCTCATGCACTAGGCCAGAAGTCTCCCCTTAGCCCCCAGCTAGGCCCTACTCACCTCAGCTTGTGGTTACTACAGGGACTCCCCTTAGACTAGGGACAGGGTCCTGTAGAACCTAGACAAGGGAGGGTCCAGCCAGGAAACGTAACTATCCTGGCAATTGCTGTGAAGGTGAATTGCTGTGAAGGTGAATTGCGTGAAGGTATAACATCCTCTGTGTTAGCAAGGATAAGAGACATTATAAAGGTGGATCACTCCATGCGGGAGCCACCCACCATTGAGGCGAGGCATCTTGGATCATCTCCTGGAGCAAGGGATTCCAAGTAAAGGTCACCTGCGCACCCGGTAGCAGGAGCACTGGGCAGGTATTATCCAAGTCACCAAGTGCACCACCTATACACTTCATCTTAGTGGGCAGTGCTGTCCCACACGTGGGTGGGGTTGTGTGACTCTTGGGACTTTGGGTACAAGGACTTTGGGAATACGAGGTGGGGTTAAGGCCCTGCGAGGTGTGTGGATAGTTGTGTTTAGTAGTGTTACAGGGTGATACTGAAGTTATGTACTGTTGATGTCATATTGTTGAGGCATGTGTATTGTGGTTTATCTGCCCATATAGTAAACCTGTGTTATATATACCTTGGTGTATGTGGTTCATATATGTGGGTCCTGTGTAGGGGGCATTCCACACTCCTAGAATCCTGCACAGGTGGAGGCGCTGTAATTAGAAGATCGTTCCAGAGGATTCACCCCAGGCTCTCACTAGCGGAGGCTCAGACCTCCTGTGGGCCTGACAGGTATACTGCACCACACCTGGTAACATATAGGTTCCCCCTCACATACACTCTATGCGATTGGGTGGGGGAATACCCGTTACATATATATAGTGCAGACTGTATTTCCTCTTGACAAAGGTTTGTATTTCGAAACGTTGAGGATTTCCCAGGTGTGCCGGCCTTTCTGTATTTTTATATTACACTGCACAATTTATACTGTTACATTGTGATTCCTGTCCTTTTCTGACCAGGTATAATGCTAAACTATACATACAGTACTGAGTGCAGACTGGGTGTTTTTATACGGAGTTTCTGCCTGACTGTTTGCCTGCAGCAGCACCGCAGGACAGGGGGGAAAACTCCTGGAGGAAACTGGTGAGAACCCGTGGCCGCAGCACAGCCCTTCCTCTGTCATAGTAAGGGGATGTAACACTAAAATAGGGCACAGCAAATGCAGGCCTGCGGCCGTGGGCGGGCCAAGGAAGGGCTTTGCACAGCACCGGCAGAGGTCACTATCTGACAAAGAAAAGAGCCCTGCAGCATAGAGCAGTGGGAGAGCAGAGGGAGGGCGCACAGTGCCGGCGGAGGACACTAATCGACAAACCTTGTCACAAGTGTCCTCGACGTACGGCAAGCGTGGGAAAGCCCTTAAAGAGGCATTCTTGGCGACACTTTTTTTGTGTGTGGTTTTTTTTAAGCATTATTAATAGGTTTGAAGCAGGGGGTCTCCGGAGCTGAAACATGTTGATTTCAGCTCCGGGTACCCCCTGCTTCCCGAGATACGTACCTCCAAAAGGTGCTGCCGGTAGGGGCTGGAATCGCAATACGGTGGTTTAAAAGTCCAGCGTGCAGTGGGCCAATAGGAAGCTGCAACGTCATCCATTGCGACTGCCTTTTGGCACGTGACGCGGGAGCTTTAAACTGCGCAGAGATACCGGCGGGTCTACGGAGTTTAGTATCTCGCAAAGCAGGGGGTCTCCGGAGCTGAAGCTAACGTAGCTCAGCTCCTGAGACCCGCTGCTTCAAACCTGGGGACGGAGGCATAGAGGAGAGGCATCTGGAAGAGGGGCACTGGAGGTAGGCGCATGGGCACGTTGGAAACACCACAATGCTGTTTGAGTGACACCCTGGGGCAGGCATAGAAGGTAGTGTTCGGTCCACGGAAGCATAAAGCTGCGGTTATGGTGATCATGACGGCGCGCGCGGCGCGTTCACATAGATGTCACGGCCACGCCCCCCCCTCCCCCGACACGCCTCCCCGTCTCCTCTGCATGCAGGGCACACATCTGCTGCAGGCTGCGGGGAAGCTGAGTGAACGCTTGCGCCCTCTCCAGCGTTCACGATAGCCGCAGCCTACACTGTTAGGCTAGACTGATACACAGTCAAATAAATTCCACGTACAGACCAGGTTTAGAGCGAGCAGCACAAATTATGCAGAGCGGAGGTCTGGTTGAGTACAGGAATTCTGATTCCGTAGCTAGCAAAGGATGCTGGGAAATGCTGATATTTGAAGGCAAAGCTCGGCTGGTAATTAAAGTAGCAGTTCCCTCTGGGCCCCCGCCCCTTTTTTGTTTTAACGTGTTCAGTGGCGCATTTCCTATTAGGCCCGGGCCAAGGGCGGCAAAATTTACACAGCGGCCGCGCTGCCTGATGAGAAGTTCCTTACCTGCTGCCGCCTCCGCCTTCCTGCTGCCTCCGCCTTCTTTCTGCAGCGCCAAATGACGCTACATCACACGCACACGGCGCCTTGCTGCCATGGCAACTCTACGTAACATGACGTCGCGTTGCTATGGCAACAAGACGCTGTGTGCCGTTGAATTGGTGACGTTGCAGCGTCATTTGATGCTGTGATTTCGAAGAGTACGGATGGCGGCACCAGGTAATTGCCTAGCGGTGTCTGATCTGAAAATCCGCAGCTGCATGTATTGGAAGCAGGGGGTCCCTGGAGATGGGTTTATTTCAGCTCCGGGGAAACCCCTGCTTCCCGAGATACTTAGCAGGGAAGCTGCCGCCGGTACATCTTGGAGGTTTAAATCCCATGCCTCCCACTGGCCAATAGGAAAGCCGCGATGGGTGACAGTTTTTTCTTCCTCGGTAAGGAGCCAATGGGATCTCCAGACCTGAAATTAACTCAGTTCAGTTCCAGAGACCCCTGCTTCCTATGCATGTAACAAAAAGGGGAAAGGTAAAAAATAGAAGTCATTATTGATCACCAGGGTGATCAAAAGACCAGCACAGGGAGTAGAAGAAAAAGGTGTTTATTCAGTCCATCATGCAGACATATCCCGATGTTTCGGTCCCAGGTGGACCTTCTTCAGGATGAAACACTTTTTTCTTCTACTCCCTGTGCTGGTATTTTGATCACCTTGATGATCATTAATGATATATATATATATATATATATATATGTATATATATATATATATATACATATATACATACATATATATACACAGTATATATATATATATATATATATATATATACTGTATATATACTGTATATATATGTATGATACTTCACCAAAATCAAATGACCAGGGAAGGAGGCACAGCACTACAGGAAGATGGGGAAAAAAGGGTATTTAATCCATAGGTATCCAACATTTCTGAGCCATGTCAGGGCCCCTTCATCAGAGAGCTGCACGGTCGGCGCTTGGCGTACAGACCTAGTCTCTGTGTCAATTGCCCGCCAAATTCAACGTGGCGCAGAATGTTGCTATATATATATCAACAACAAAATGTACTTCACACAGCAGAGTTGTTTAATTATAAAAGTTAAAAAAAAGTATTATTTTCACAATAAGGCTGTTATAAATAATATTGTGCTAATCATTGATATTTTCTAACACTAGTTCTAAATAAAAGAATACAAATGGTTCTGTTTTCATTTAAACTGCATCAATCAGACAGGCGTTTAACATGACGCAATGCGTCCGAATTCTCTGGAAACCACACCATGTGTCATACGTCTGAAGTCACATAACGACCTCTGCACTCAGCACTCACATTTTCTGAAGGTGGTATTACTTTTTAACACTTGCATTTGTCAGTACATAGGCCCTTTAATCTTGACAAACGCTCAGGTGAGAACCAAAACATTTAGCAGGGACTACATTATCTTCCGTACTGTGATAAGACCTGTGAGTGCCTAATTCCTTCCCTTGCACATCCCTCCATCTCCTGTGCATTGAGACGAGTTCCAGATGTCAGTGGAGTGATATATATATATATATATATATATATATATAAATATATATATATATATATATATATACACACAGATTTATATATATATGCAAATGTAAAAAAAAAATATATATATATATATATATATATACACACAGATACATGTATGTATCTACACACAAACTAACACCCACACACCCGCACACAAGTACCCCATGGATATGCACATAGAAAGGGCACGGCTGTCTGCAGGGACAGAATGAGTTAACGAGTGCTGTGCGCTTAGAGTGCAGGGGTGTGTCTGCATTACATGAGTACTGTATTTGCATTGACGAAAACTTCCTGGTTATGTACAGGTAAAAAAAGAGAGAGGAGGTGGAACAGTCTGATAAGGGACAGAGCGACAGAGACACCATCAGAGGGGGAAAGAGGTGGAGTGAGACTGAGAGACTGAGAAACTGAGACTGCTACAAAGTGATAGAGTAGTAGAGTAATAAAGAAGAGACGGAGGAACAGAGAATCAGAGACATATATATATGTATATATATATATAAAAACAAAAATAGGCATAACAAGACAGACATAACAAGACCGTCAGAGAGAAAGAAGTCGATAAAACGAGACAGTTAGACAGAGACAAAAAGAGACAGATCTAAGGAGACCGGATCAGAGACAGAAAGAGACTTATTGCAAGATAGTCAGAGACAGATCTAACGAGACAGTCCGAGACAGAAAGTGACATATCACGAGACAGTCAGAAACAGAAAGAGGCAGATCTAACGAGACAGTCCGAGACAGAAAGAAACATCACAAAATAGTCAGAGACAGATCTAACGAGACAGTCCGAGACAGAAAGTGACATATCACGAGGCAGTCAGAAACAGAAAGAGGCAGATCTAACGAGACAGGAGACAGAGCGGGTCAGAGTGATGCCCGCTCCCCCCTGCACAGACCCCTCAACGTGATCCGCCCGCACAGGACCCTTGCAAGTAAAGACCCCAGAGAAGCTGGATACAATGAACGAGATGTCGAGCTTTCTGCACATTGGAGACATCGTATCTCTGTATGCGGAGGGGACAGTGTGCGGCTTCATCAGCACCCTGGGGTGAGTGTCACCACCGGAATAGTAGCGGTGTCAGTACAGGAATTGCAGAGGGTGCTATGCATATGTTTTGTGGGGTCAGTAGGGGAATAGCAAGGCGTGGTGACATCTGTGTGTGTGGGGGGTTCATTAGAGGAAGAGCAGAGAGGTGCAGTGTGGGGGGTCAGTAGACGAATAGTAGTGGGCTGTAGTATGTGTGTATGTGTATGGTTATGTGTGTGTGTGTGTGTGTGTGTATATATATATATATATATAAAGAGATCAGCCGATACGGTGTGTGCGGGTCAGTACAGGCATAGCAGAGGGTGCTGTGCATACGTTTGTGCGGTCAGTAGACGAATAGCAGAGGTGTTCAGTCTGTGTCTGGGGTCATTAGAAGAATACTACAGTGGTGCAGAGCGTGTGTGGGCTCAGTAGAGGAATAGCAGAGACTAGTGTATGGGGTCAGTAGAGTAATAGCAGCTCCTGTGTGTGAGGGCGTCAGTACAGGAACAGAGAATGCTGGGGGGAGGGGTAGGAATAGCAATACGGCGTAGTGTGTAGGTATGGGATCAGTAGAGGAATAGTAGAGGGCTGTAGTGTGTGTGTGTGTGTGTGTGTGTGTGTGTGTGTGTGTGTGTGTGTGTTTGTGTATGGCGTCAGTAAAATAATAGCAGCTGCTGTGGGTGAGGGGGTCAGTACAGGAATAGCAGAGATGCTGTGTTTAAGGGGGACACAGTAAGGAATAGTGAATGGTACTATGTATGTTTAGGTGGGTCAGTAGAGGAGGCTTCATGTGTGGGATTAGTAGAGAAATAGCTAGCTGGCATGCGTGCATGGGGGGTGGGGGTGGGGGGTTAGGTGTAAGACGTTCTCCCTGCAGTGCGGGCGCACACTGAGTAAACACTGAATAATCCGGTAATGTTTGGTTAGCGCACTGCACAGTAAGCGCAGAGGGTGCGGTGCTGGGAGCCATGGGAGAGAGAGGGGATGGCGTATTTGTGTGAATATATATATATATTATACATACACATGCAAAACAAAAAGCGAGAGCGCACGTGCTGTAGTGTAATTCAATATACCTATATATATATATATTTCCATTTGCTCTCTCTGTGTATATATATATATATATATATATATATATATATATATATATATATTATGTACACCTATATACCTACAGGTGGCCACTGGGGAGGCCTTCATCCCACAGGGGATTGACAAGGGCTTATGATGACTGATATATACTCCTCCCCACGTGCTTCCCATGCTCCTGCAGGTCAATTGTCTTTCCCTCCCTCCCCCCCTGGAGATACAGGTCAGTCCTGTTTAACTGGACCAACCTACTGCAGGTGTATATACAGCGCTGTATAATGATGCTGAGTACTTCTATACACTGATAATGACCATGCTGTGCTGTATAATGATGAAGGGTATCTATACCTTGTTAATGAACACGCCGTACTGTATAATTATTCTAAGGATCTGCACTACTACACTGTTAATGAACATGTCACACTGTATAACGATGCTGAGAATCTCTATTCATTGATAATGAGCATGCTGTGCTGTATAATGATACAGAGTATCTATGCCGATAATGATCACGCTACACTGTATACTGATGCTGTGTATCTCTATATACTGTACTGATAATAAACACGCTGCTCTCTATAATGATAGGGTGTATCTCTCTAGAATTAAGCCCCACACAGAAGGGTAACAACATTCCTGTCTCCTGCAGAGAAAGATAGGGGGTCGGGAGAGATGTCCTTTTTTGTCACTGCCAGAGGGAACCAGGGATGAGCTTAGGTGAAGTCACTTACAATGTCCCATACTGTAGCTGTGTCCCTATGTCACCCTACCAGGGATTGGCAGACGCCATGTCCCTTACCGTACCTCCCCTGCTGTTTGTGTCACGGTGACACCCCTAGCCCGTGGCAATACTGAATTCTTAGCAGCCTAGACAGGTGGCTCCGATAAGATCACTGCCATATCGATCGGGTTAGCCAGCGGGCGTGATCGGAGGCGGGGGGAGACTGAGGGAGGCGGGGCAGTGACGTCGCTGGGCCAATTGCCCGCGACGCACCGACGTAAACGTCACGGCGCCGTGACGTTGACGCTGCTCCGCGCTGATTGGATGTTTTCAGCCGACAGCGCGCTGAGAAACAGCTTTGGCTGTCGGCTGAAAAATCCAGCGCCTCAGCACGCCTGCGGACGCTCGCGTGAGCCCCCTCTCAAGGCATCCTCATTGAGGATGCAGGGGCTCAACGCGGAGCGTCCGCACGGCTCAGCGGGGCCTGTCCTTCTATGGACGTGGCCTTACAGGCGATCTCCCTGCACAGAGAGAGAGCTGAATCTCCCTGCACAGCTCTTACAGGCGATCTCCCTGCACAGAGAGAGCTGCATCTCCCTGCACATCTCTTACAGGCGATTTCCCTGCACAGAGAGAGAGCTGAATCTCCCAGCACATCTCTTACAGGCGATCTCCCTGCACAGAGAGAGCTGCATCTCCCTGCACAGCTCTTACAGGCGATTTCCCTGCACAGAGAGAGAGCTGAATCTCCCTGCACAGCTCTTACAGGCGATTTCCCTGCACAGAGAGAGAGCTGAATCTCCCTGCACAGCTCTTACAGGCGATCTCCCTGCACAGAGAGAGCGGCATCTCCCTGCACAGCTCTTACAGGCGATCTCCCTGCACAGAGAGAGAGCTGAATCTCCCTGCACATCTCTTACAGGCGATCTCCCTGCACAGAGAGAGCTGCATCTCCCTGCACATCTCTTACAGGCGATCTCCCTGCACAGAGAGAGCTGCATCTCCCTGCACATATCTTACAGGCGATCTCCCTGCACAGAGAGAGCTGCATCTCCCTGCACATCTCTTACAGGCGATCTCCCTGCACAGAGAGAGAGCTGAATCTCCCTGCACATCTCTTACAGGCGATCTCCCTGCACAGAGAGAGCTGCATCTCCCTGCACATCTCTTACCGACGATCTCCCTGCACAGAGAGAGCTGCATCTCCCTGCACATCTCTTACAGGCGATCTCCCTGCACAGAGAGAGAGCTGAATCTCCCTGCACATCTCTTACAGGCGATCTCCCTGCACAGAGAGAGCTGCATCTCCCTGCACATCCCTTACAGGCGACAGTGCTGTTTTTATTTTAATTTAAATGACATAGTATGGAAGCAGGGGATCTCCGGACCTGAACCGCGTTAATTTCAGGTCCGGGGACCCCCTGCTTCCCGAGTTACAGGCCTTGCGGTGCCGGTATCTCCTGCAAGTTTAAATCTCCTGGTAACGCAACGCAAGAGAATTAAACTTGCAATAGATAACGGCACCCTATACGGAGGCCTGTAACTCGGGAAGCAGGGGGTCCCCAGACCTGAAATGAATGTGCTTCAGGTCCTGAGACCCCGTGCTTCAATACTATGTCATTTATATTAAAAACAGGACATTACCTTAGCGGCTAAGGCTAAGGCCCCGGTATCTCCGCTGCAACGCGCGCCCGCGAGATTGGCGGCGCGTGCAGCCGATTACCTGGTCTGCAGCTCACTGCAGGAAGAGAGACCGGGGGGGGCGTGGTGGGGGAATGACGGGGGCGCGGCCATGACATCACCCGGCAGGTTCGCCCTCATTGGCTGAACCGCCGGGGGCGTGCCGTATCGCTCGACGCGAGCCCTGCTCTCAATTCCATTGAGAGCAGGAGCAGCTCTCGCCCCAGCGCTGCGGCCCCCCCTCGCAGCGGGCCCGGCGCCATTGAGGGGAGGGCTCTCGTCCGTGCAGCATCCGCCACAGCGGACGCTGTAGTAGGCAGCGGGGTCAAGGCCTAACCGGTAAGGTAATTAACCCCTCCCAAAACCCTTCCCGGAGGCCTAACCACCCACCCTGGGCTACTACAAGCTTCACCCACCCCCTCTACCACCAACAAACCGGTCACTGCTATTTAACGCCTTCGTTACCGTTAGCGGTTAGCTACTAAGGTAATGAAGCTCCGCTGTAAATGTATTTTTATTACATACGAATGAAGCAAGGGGTTTCCGGAGCTGAAATTAATGCGGGTCAGCACCGGAGACTCCCGGCTTCAATCCTATGTAGTAACAATACATTTGTCTCCTTCCAATGTACACCGCGAATCCGATGGGTGGCGAGATCTGAACGTGTGGATTTAAGGTGTGATGCACCTATTGAAGCTACTTGAATAGCAGTTACTGGCAAAAAAAATGCACGTTTCGGCATTTTTGGAGCTACCGTATGCCTTAGCCAGAGTCCTAACACTTGTTAAGCCATTTCCAAGCGATTTTGACATATTATCGAAGCTTTCTCAATTGCTGCACGTGCAAAATCGCTTGGAAAGCGTTAACTCACTTATCAAAGCTACCTGAATAGGCCCCGTAGAGTTCCTGGTCTTTCTGCTAACGAGATGTTCTTCCAATGTTTAGGATTGTCCGATGAATTAACCTCCCTCCCCCTAACAGTCTCTGCCTTTCTGTACAGCTGCAGGGCGGAGATGGATATCACGCCCTATCCAGACCGGTCCCTTAATAAACATGCAGGTGCACGCGTGTTTATTTACATGTTTAGGCCTTGGCATACAATGTGTGTAGGATTAGAAATCCTTTACCCAAAGAACTAGCAATCTAAACTGGATTGCAGAGGAGGCATCAAGTCACTTTATAAAAAGGCCAGGTGTGTGTGTGTGTGTGTGTGTGTGTATACATTGCTTTAATATATATGCTTCTGGTTTAGATATAACCTACCATTCACATTATCTCTTAGCATACAATGCGTCTACTGCCGCCAGGGATTCTGGGTAATGATATGCAAATGAGCACTCACAGTGGATAACTCGTTGCTTCTTATCCATTTTAACATGGACCCCTATAAGCTTATGGCAGGCATACTCTTAGGTCTGTAATATAGTGCGCGTGCGTTACCGTGCGCGCGTCAATGATAATTGACTGTGGGAGGCTGACGTTGATGCAGTCAAGACGTTGCGCACGGCCGTGAGCAGCGGCGCGGCAGACCAGAGAAAATACAAGAAAATTGTATTTTCGCGCTGTTGCCGCGTCACATGGCGCCGCGAGCCAATCGCAGCGCGGCCTAACGCTGTGACGTCAGAGCCATGTCCCCTAGCTGCGCACGTCAACCGCTGGCAACATACAAATGAAACGTGCGCGCCACGTGCACGCACAGCGCCGTGTGCCCGCCCGCCCGCACACCAGTGCACTACATTACAGATTTTATAGTTAACACGAATAAGAAGTAAATAGTGACACTGCGCTGTTTTGCATGTCGTTACCCAGAATCCCTGGCTGCAGTAGAAGCATTGTATGCTCAGAGATAATGGGGAAAGTGAGGGATGCAGGCCTGTGTTAGACATGTAAATGCTGAAAGGAACAAAGGGCACAATGGACTTAGAATATCCAAACTCAGTGTTGGCTCAATAAATGAGTTTGGATATTCTAAACCCGTTGTGCCCTTTGTTCCTATTATCATCTGTTCAGGACTGATCACAGGCTTTCGTACAAACACTGGAGCACCGGTAACTATCATTTTTTTGTCTATATTTTGAGTTGTGCAGCATTTTTCTTATTTGTCTAGACATGTAAATGCACCACAAGTGGTATTTTTATTTGGTTTAGCTATGAGAAGTTTGAAGACGTGTGGGCATGTATATGTGTGTGTATATGTGTGTGTGTGTGTGTGTGTATATGTGTATATGTGTGTGTATATGTGTATATGTGTGTGTATATGTGTATATGTGTGTGTATGTGTGTGTATATGTGTGTGTATATGTGTATATGTGTGTGTATATGTGTGTGTATATGTGCATATGTGTGTGTATATGTGTGTGTATATGTGCATATGTGTGTGTATATGTGTGTGTATATGTGCATATGTGTGTGTATATGTGTATATGTGTGTGTATATGTGTGTGTATATGTGCTTATGTGTGTGTATATGTGTATATGTGTGTGTATATGTGTGTGTATATGTGTGTGTATATGTGTGTGTATATGTGTATATGTGTGTGTATATGTGCATATGTGTGTGTATATGTGTATATGTGTGTGTATATGTGTGTGTATATGTGTGTGTATATGTGTATATGTGTATATGTGTGTGTATATGTGTATATGTCTTTAGTCTTTATCTATATCCTATATATCTCCCACGACAAAGACCAGCACCTCACTGACCAGACCACCTCTTTTCTCACCGACAGGTTGGTAGATGACAGGTGTGTTGTGGAGCCGGCCGCAGGGGACCTGGAGAGCCCCCCCAAAAAATTCAGAGGTAAGAGAAGCAGAGAATTTGGGGGATCCTTATTTCTGTATGAATTAAATTATTCATAAATCACCTCTCCTCTCTTCCCCCCCCCCTCCACCTCCACGTCTCTCTCCCCTCCACGTCCCCCTCTCTCTCACCCCCACCTCCACGTCTCTCTCTGCCCCCCCACGTCCCCCTCTCTCTCCCCCCCACCTCCATGTCTCTCTCTGCCCCCCACGTCCCCCTCTCTCCCCCCACCTCCATGTCTCTCTCCCCCCACCTCCATGTCTCTCTCCCCCCGTCCTCTCTCTCCCCCCATACCACTCCTTCCATCCCCACCACCTCCCCATCTCCCTCTCTCCCCACCCACCTTCTCTCCCCCCACTTCCCTCTCTCTCTCTCTCTCTCCCCCCCCTCTCTCTCCCCTCACCTCCCACTCTCTCACCCCTTCTTCTCCTCCCACCTTTCTCTTTCCCCCCTTCCTCTCCCCCCGCCTTCTCTCTCCATCCCCCACCTTCCTCTCTCTCCCCCCCTTCCTCTCTTCCCCCTTCCTCTCTCCCCCCTTCCTCTCTCTCCCCCTTTCCTCTCTCCGCCCCCTTTCCTCTCCCCCCTTCCGCTCTCTCCCCCTGTCCTCTCTCCCCCCCTGTCCTCTCTCCCCCCTTTCCTCTCTCCCCCCCCCCCCTTTCCTCTCTCCCGCCTTCCTCTCCCCCCCCTTCCTCTCTCCCCCCTCCCTCTCTCCCCCTTCCTCTCTCTCTCCCCCCTTTCCTCTCTCTCTCTCTCCCCTTTCCTCTCTCCCCCCTTTCCTCTCTCCCCCCTTTCCTCTCTCCCCCCTTCCTCTCTCCGCCCCCTTTCCTCTCCCCCTTCCTCTCTCTCCCCCCTTCCTCTCTCTCCCCCTTTCCTCCCTCCCCCTTTCCTCTCTCTCCCCTTTCCTCTCTCCCTCCCTGTCCTCTCAACCCTCCCCTTCCTCCCCCTCTCCCGCCATTCCTCTCTCTCACCGCCTTCCTCTCTCTCTCCCCCCTTCCTCTCTCTCTCATCCCCTTCCTCTCTCTCTCTCTCTCTCTCTCTCTCTCTCCTCTCTCTCTCTCTCTCTCTCTCTCTCTCTCTCTCTCTCTCTCTCTCTCTCTCTCTCTCTCTCTCTCTCATCTCTCTCTACCCTCACCTCCCTCCTCCCACTCTCTCACCCCTTCTTCTCTTCCCACCTTTTCCTTCCCTCCCCTTCCTTTCTCTCCCCCTTCCTCTTTCCCCCGCCCTCTCTCTCTCTCTCCCCACCTTCCTCTCTCTCCCCCACCTTCCTCTCTCTCTCCCCACCTTCCTCTCTCTCCCCCACCTTCCTCTCTCTCTCCCCCCACCTTCCTATTTCTCCCACTCCTCTCTCACTCTCTCGCCTGCTTCTCCTCCCGCCTTTCTCGTTCCCCCGTTTCGCTCTCCCTTCTACTCTTTCTTCCCCCCCCTCTCTGTCTCCTCCCCCCTTACCTCTCTCACCCCCTTCCTTTCTCTCCCCCCCTTCCTCTCTCTACCCCTCTTCCTCTCTCTACCCCTCTTCCTCTCTCTCCCCTCCCACCCTCTCTCTCTCTCCCCGCCCTCTCTCTCCCCACCCTCTCTCTCCCCCTAACCTCTCTCCCCCCCGCCCTCTCTCCCCTGCCCTCTCTTTCCCTCCCCCCCGCCCTCTCTCCCCCCACACCTTCTCTCTCTCTTTCCCCCCACACCTTCTCTGTCTCTCTCCCCCCCCACCTTCTCTCTCTCCCCCCTCTCTCCCTCGCCCTCTCTCT